>NW_006779481.1:2189211-2208973 GCF_000442215.2 Lipotes vexillifer | reverse complement strand
CGCCCCGCGCCGCCCCGCCACCCTTGCCCCCCGGCCCCAGCCACTCCGCGGCATGTGGGATCCTCCCGGACCGGGGCACGACCCCGCGTCTCCTGCATCGGCAGGCGGACTCTCAAGCACTGCGCCACCAGGGAAGCCCAATAATCTATTTTTTAATGTAGATAGTGGTACATGAGTGTTCCTTCTACTAAAATTCTTTATACTGTATACATCCATTTTATAAACACTTTCCTGTGTATGTAAATTTGATAACACAAAAAACAGTGACTTATACAGATACTCAGAATCTGAGTTAAAACCCCTATTCAGTATTGCTCCAAATAAACCTAAGGCAAGGCATCACTTCCCTCTTTCTCAATGAGAAGGGTTAACCTTAATTGCCAGTGTTAAATTTCAGTGTTATAAAAACCTAAACTTCTTTTCTTTTAGAGTACCTAACTGCTGGATGGATAATTGAGCAGATGATAAGAAATATAATTACCAAAACTATGGTAAAACATTAAGTTAATAATCTCAGAGATAAAGAAGAACACCTACCTTAAAAGATTTTTTTCTATTACTGTTTAAAAAATAAACGATATCTCAGGGGATCTTTTGACCAGAATTATTTAATAGGTTTCTCTTTTTCTTTCTTCCTTACTTCATCCTCTGCACGTATATATACACACAAACAACACACATAAATTCATGCGGAGTTCAAAGAAACTAAGTTCCGTTATAGAGGAAAAAGAAAAAAGTGTACTTACATTTTAAGAACCAGCATATCTTTGTAACCTACCTGACAAAAATACTCTGCTCGTAGCTTACAATAAACCCTGATCAATGATAGTGAGTCATTTGCTAGACAAAATGGAATGTCGTCAAAAATTGTCTGCCTCTTGCCCAGCTCCAGTCCTCTATGATCTCTGTTCACCAAAACTGTTCCCCTCTCCTGGGTTCCTTATCTCAGCTTCTGGCAGCAACATTTTCTCAGGCATCCGTAAGCAGTTCCTCCCTCTCACCTTTCAAACCAGAATTTAAGTGACTAAGTGATTTTTAGTTATGCTTACACTAGTGTATGATAAGAAAAAAGAAAATATTAAAGCCAAACACACATCTGTTGAAAATTTACATTCTTTCATAGTATTTTGGTTTGGATGAGATCTCAAGTTATTTATTTAAGTTAATAGTTATTCACAGGTTTGCTTATAATTTTAATTAGTTGGTTTAAAGTAGGCATTTTTAGATCCACAAAAATCCACAACTCTATTATAGAAGCCAACATTTTTTTCTTAAAGGGCCAGATAGTAATATTTTAGGCTTTGAGTCATACAGTTTCTGTCAGTACTCAACTCTGCCTTTGTGAAGTGAAAGCAGCCATAAACAATATAACTAAATGAATGCGGTGTGTTCAAAAAACTTTTTTACAAAAACAAGCAGCCAATTCCTGGGAAGTAGTTCGCCAACTCCATGTTCTAGAAGAATCCAAAGGATATATAGCCATGGAATAGAAAAAGGCAAGTCTACCTATTCATTAATCAAATTAATCCATAATCCACTGATCTGTCAATGAGGCCAGTGCTCTTAGATTATGAAAGTATTTAAAATACACTGATCTCAATCACTGCTTAAAAAGTCTAAGATACATCTCAACTACAAAATGAAGGGCTGATAGTAAATGATCTCTAGGGTACATTCTAGCATTAAAATACTACATGTGCATTTAAAAACAGGCAGCCTGGGGACTTCCCTGGTGGTCCAGTGGGTGAAACTCTGCACTCCCAACGCAGGGGAACTGGGTTGAATCCCTGGTCGGGGAACTAGATCCCGCATGCATGCCGCAAATAAGAGTCTGCATGCCACAACTAAAAAATTCCCACATGCCACAACAAAGATCCCGAGTGCCGCAACTAAGACCCAGTGCAGCCAAAATAAACAAACAAATAAATACATAAAAATATTTTTTCAAACAAATAAATACATAAATAAATATTTTTTAAAAAAATAATAATATAAAAAAATAGGCAGTCTAGCCTCTTCAATAAGTGGTGCTGGGAAAACTGGACAACTACATGTAAAAGAATGAAATTACAACACTCCCTAACACCATACACAAAAATAAACTCAAAATGGATTAAAGACCTAAATGTAAGACCAGACACTATAAAACTCTTAGAGGAAAACACAGGCAGAACACTCCATGACATAAATCACAGCAAGATCCTTTTTGACCCACCTCCTAGAGAAATGGAAATAAAAACAAAAATAAACAAATGGGACCCAATGAACCTTAAAAGCTTTTGCACAGCAAAGGAAACCATAAACAAGACGAAAAGACAACCCTCAGAATGGGAGAAAATATTTGCAAACCAAGCAACTGACAAAGGATTAATCTTGAAAATATATAAGCAGCTCATGTAGCTAACTATCAAAAAACCAAATAACCTAATCCAAAAATGGGCAGAAGACCTAAATAGACATTTCTCCCAAGAAGATATACAGATTACCAACAAACACATGAAAGAATGCTCAACATCACTAATCATTAGAGAAATGCAACTCAAAACTACCATGAGGTATCACCTCACACCGGTCAGAATGGCCATCAACAAAAAATCTACAAACAATAAATGCTGGAGAGGGTGTGGAGAAAAGGGAGCCCTCTTGCACTGTTGGTGGGAATGTAAATTGATAAGCCACTATGGAGAACAGTATGGCGGTTCCTTTAAAAACTAAAAATAGAACTACCATACGACCCAGCAATCCCACTACTGGGCATACACCCTGAGAAAACCATAATTCAAAAAGAGTCATGTATCACAATGTTCATTGCAGCTCTATTTACAATAGCCAGGACATGGAAGCAATCTAAGTGTCCATCAACAGATGAATGGATAAAGAAAATGTGGCACATATATACAATGGCATATTACTCAGCCATAAAAAGAAATGACATTGAGCTATTTGTAGTGAGGTGGATGGACCCAGAGACTGTCATACAGAGTGAAGTCAGAAAGAGAAAAACAAATACCATATGCTAACACATATGTATAGAATCTAAAAAAAATGGTTCTAAAGAACCTAGGGGCAGGACACGAATAAAGACGCAGACATAGAGAATGGACTTGAGGACACGGGGAGGGGGAAGGGTAGGCTGGGACGAAGTGAGAGAGTGGCATGGACATATATACACTACCAAACGTAAAACAGATAGCTAGTGGGAAGCAGCCGCATAGCACAGGGAGATCAGCTCGCTGCTTTGTGTCCACCTCGAGGGGTGGGATAGGGAGGGTGGGAGGGAGACGCAAGAGGGAGGGGATATGGGGCTATATACATACGCATAGCTGATTCACTTTGTTATACAGCAGAAACTAACACACCATTGTAAAGCAATTATACTCCAATAGATATTAAAAAATAATAATAAAAAAATTGTTAAAATAGGCAGTCTAAGGCCTAAAGAGATTAACACACACTGCCTTCTAACTATAAATAATTACCGGGAAAAAAATAACTATGGAAGGCAAATTATAGGGAATATGAGCACCTCTGAAAAGGTGTTTTTTTATTTATTTATTTGTTTGTTTGTTTTTGGCTGCATTGGGTCTTCATTGCTGCACTCAGATTTCTCTAGTTGCAGTGAGTGGGGCTACTCTTCATTGCGGTGCACGGGCCTCTCATTGCGGTGGCTTCTCTTGTTGTGGAGCACAGGCTCTAGGTGCGCGGGCTTCAGTAGTTGTGGCACACGGTCTCTAGAGCACAGGCTCAGTAGTTGTGGCGCACAGGCTTAGCTGCTCTGTGGCATGTGGGATCTTCCTGGACCAGGGCTCAAACCCACATTCCCCGCATTGGCAGGAGGATTCTTAACTGCTGCGCCACCAGGGAAGTCCCTGAAAAGATGTTTTAATGCAGATGGTTAATCAGTAAGCAAAAGAGTGGTTCACATTTCAAACCAAGATTTATTCAACAGACTCCAACTCAAAAGACCTGGATCCCAGCTATGCCAATTACTATTCATTGAGTAAGACTCACTCTTACCCCAATTAAATGACTCCCCCATGAAATGAGGACAATAATATCTACCTCAGAAATTATTATGAGGAGGAGAAGGGTAAAAAAAACTAATAAAAATAGAGAACAACAAAGCTGGTGTATGTTAATAAAACCATATCAAGAATTAAAATAAATGTGAACAGTCTAAGCATGCCAATTAAAAGACAGAGATTATCATAGTGATTTGCAAAAAGCAAAATCCAAATATACCGTCTATACAAGAAATGCACTTTCTTTGAGATATTATTGACATATAACATTATATTAGTTTCAGGAGTTCAGTATAACGATTAGGTATTTGTGTATATTGTGAAATGATCACCAATAAGCTACTTAACAAAATGCACTTTAAATATAAATATATTAAGATATATTTAAGTTAAAAGTAAAGGGAAGGAAAGATATATACCATGCAAATTCTATCTAACTTATGAACGTCAGACCAACCTTATAAATGACAAGCTCAAAGTGCCTAACTTAAATATTAAGAAACCTGACATTACATGTCTTCAGGAAAATCCAGCAGTGAACACAGATGAGGGTAAACATCTAACAGGTTGTGGGCCCTCTTCTCTAAAAGCAAAAGGTACTCTTCCAAAGTTAGAGCAAAATCCAACAGATTTTCTGAGAGCACATATACAGAAAAAAGTCCACTTAGGTGACTGGTAAATATAGCTATGAGAATACCGCATATAATACTGCACATAATTAGAGATAAGCATCCCATTTAAAAACATGTTCTCTAAAAAAGATGGGTAATATCATTTTTTCCTCAGTTTTTTACAAGCAAAGTACTATTTAACTCAAAAGTAAAAAAACATTATAATGATACTGTTCTTTACTCCAAAAGTATACTTTATTAATAAGAGTTAATTAAATAAAACCTGTTATCAGAATAAAGGCTTTTTAAAATTTTGCATGTCAGTGTTTTTGTAGCTCAGCCCAAGATAGAGTAACAAATACTGGATTTATCCCCTCATCCAAAAACAACCAAAAAAACAGATAAAATACATAAATAGTGGTTTTCCAGACACTGAACATCAGGCAGTGAAAGACAATGATCTCTAACAGATGGGAAGCAAATGAAATGAGTCCCTTCAAATGTCACATCTTACTGCCTTGAGGGTTTCAAGGCCACAACCTGAGGAAGGAGAACCAAATGGAGCCAGGCAAGCTTCCTGAGTTAAGGGAGGAGGCAGAACTGAGAGTCTAGGAAAATCAATGCTGCTAAAGTGAACAGGACAGAGTTCCAAACAGAAAAGAATTCCACAGAGAAATAATTCCAGAAATCTATACAGGGAATCCCTGAGTATTCACCAGAGTATAGATCAGCACATAAATATGAGAAAACTACCCAAGGCCAGGAAAAAGAAAAAAAAATTTTTTTTAATTGAAAAAATTAGAACACAGCACATGTTCACATATAGAACCTAGAACAGTCATTTCCATCAGCCAGCCTGCAAAAACTCATAATTCATGAGATATTAGATACTTTCCTTGGTAATGCGGAAGGTATTTCCTTGGTAACGGGAAATAATTAGCCCTAGACTGAGCAATTCTCCTGACCCACCTAACAAAGCAAAAAGCAAAACTTGAAAGAATCAAACTGTTTCCAAAAAATTAACTACATGCCAAAACAAAGTTCAAAAATATTCGTAAATAGAAAAAATATCAAGCACCTAAAAAGGTAAAATTCACAGTGGCAGGCATCCAATGTCTGGAGTATAAAGAAGCAGGAAAAAACAATCTATGATGAGGAGAACAATCAATCAAAAATGATCCAAAATTAACACAGATGTTAGATTTGCAGAAATAAACATTAAAAGTTATTATAATGGCATTCCATATGTTCAAAAGTTAAGTAAATATATGGAAGATATTAAAAAGTTGAACTTCTAGGGATTAAACTACAATGTCTGAGATAAAAAATACAATGGATTGGATTAACAGATTAGACAGGGAAGGAGAAAAGATTAATGAACCTAAAGACATAGAAAGAGAAACTAGCAAAAACAAAAGACAAGGAAAAAACAGACCGCCAATAATGAAAAGAACAGTAGTGAGCTATGCTTCAAGCAGCTTAATATGCATATAACTAGAGTCCCCAAAAGTAGAGGAAGATAGAAAAACATATAAAGAAATAATGTTCAGGGAATTCCCTGGCAGTCCAGTGGTGAAGACTCCATGTTTCCACTGCAGGGGGCACAGTTTCGATCCCTGGTTGGGGAACTAAGGTCCCGCATGCTGCGCAGCGCGGCCAAATAAATAAATAAATAAAAGAAATAACGTTCAAATTTTTTTCCAAATTTGATTAAAATAATAAACCCAAAATCCAAGAAGCTCAACAAGCCCAAGCACAAAAAACATGAACAAAACAAAACAATACAAAACAAAAACCCTACACTGAGACATCATAATCAAACTACTCAAAAGCAGGGATAAAGAGAAAATGTAAAAAGCAGCCACAGAAGAAGACAGGTCAGAGAAGCCAAAAAAAAAAAGGATGACAGCAGATTTCTCCTTGGAAACAATGCAAGCAAGAAGACACTAGTGGGCTTCCCTGGTGGCACAGTGGTTAAGAATCCGCTTGCCAATGCAGGGGACACAGGTTGGAGCCCTGGTCCAGGAAGATCCCACATGCTGCGGAGCAACTAAGCCCGCGAGTCACAACTACTGAGCCCACGTGCCACAACTACTGAGGCTGTGCGCCAAGAGCCCATGCTCTGCAACAAGAGGAAGCCACTGCCATGAGAAGCCCACAACCGCAATGAAGAGTAGCTCCCGCTCACCTCAACTAGAGAAAGCCTGCATGCAGCTATGAAGACCCAATGCAGCCAAAAATAAATAAAATTTTTTTAAAAAAAGACACTAGTATATCATAAAGTACCAGAATCCTTAGAATCTTTCAAAAACAAAAGCAAAATAAAGACATTTCCAGACATACCAAAAAAAAAAAAAAAAAGAAAGAATCCATCACTAGCAAACCTGCACTACAAGATATATTAAAGGAAGTCATTCACACATAAGGTGGAAACATGGACCTACACAAAGGAACAAAACACTGGAAATTGTAACTAGATGAGTATGATTTTTTTATTATCATTTAAATCACTATTAGAAATTGATTTTTTAATTTATTTTTTATTTTTTATTTTTTTTGCTGTACGCGGGCCTCTCACTGCTGTGGCCTCTCCCGTTGCGGAGCACAGGCTCTGGACGCGCAGGCTCAGCGGCCATGGCTTACGGGCCTAGCCGCTCCGCAGCATGTGGGATCTTCCCGGACCAGGGCACGAACCCGTGTCCCCTGCATCAGCAGGCGGACTCTCAACCACTGTGCCACCAGGGGAGCCCAGAAATTGACTGTTTAAATAAAAATAACAACAATGTATTCATGAGTTTATGATATATGTGAAAATAAAATGTATGACAACAGTAAGATAAAAGCTGGGAGAGGAAAAACAGAAACAAACTATTAGAAGATTCTTATACTATACATAAAGTAGTATAATATAACTGAAGGTAGACTGTGGTAAGTTAAAGATACACTGTACACTATAAGCCATAAGGCAATCAATAAAATAACAATGACAAGCTAATCAACAAACAAAGGAGATAATGGAAACATAAAAAATAATTTAAAAGAAGGCAAAAAGGAGGAAAAAAGCAAACAAAGGGTAGATGGGATAAACAGGAAATAAACAGCAAGATGATACACTTAAATTTAACCATATCAATAAGCATATCAAATGTAGTTGAAATACCACTGTCAGAGATTATCAAATTGGATTAAAAAAGATAGGCCCAACAAGATCAATTGCCTACAAGAAAAGGACTTTAAATAAAAAGACACAAATAGTTTAAAAGAAAAACATTCTTTGTTTTTTGGGTTTTGGTTTTTGAGTTTTTTTGGCCACGCCACACAGCTTGCAGCATCTTAGTCTCCTGACCAGGATCAAACCCATGTCCCTGCAGTGGAAGCTCAGAGTCCTAACCACTGGAGCACCAGGGAATTCCCAAGAAAAAATATTTTTTTTTTTTTTTTTTTTGTGGTATGCGGGCCTCTCACTGTTGTGGCCTCTCCCGTTGCGGAGCACAGGCTCCGGACATGCAGGCTCCAGAGGCGCAGGCTCAGCGACCATGGCTCACGGGCCCAGCCGCTCCGTGGCATGTGGGATCTTCCCGGATTGGGGCTCGAACCCATGTCCCCTGCATCGGCAGGCAGACTCTCAACCACTGCGCCACCAGGGAAGCCCAAGAAAAAATATTTTTAAAAATAGATACCGTCCGTGGAGAAACTGTCTTCCACAAAACTGTCCCTAGTGCCAAAAAGGTTGGGGACCAGTGATACAGAGGACATATCACTGAAATTAAGAACCACATGGGAAAAAAAAAAGAAACAGAAAAATCAATAAAATCAAAAGCTGGTTGCTTAAAAAGAGCAACAAAAGTGACACAGGAATGAAAAAGACGATATCATTATATATTCTACAGACACTGGTAGAACAATAAAATATTACAAACAACCTTTTGCCCCTAAATTCAACAACTTAAATGAAATGGTCAAATTCCTTGAAAGATTGAAACTGCCAAAGCTCACACAAAAACATAACCTGAATAAGTAGTACATCATTAAAGAAATTGAATTTGTACTTAAAAACCTTCCAACAATAAATACTCCAAACTTAGACTGCTTCACTGCCAGTCTCTGCCCAACATTTAAGGGAGAAATATATTATATTCTACACAAAATCTTAAAAAAATTCAGAAGAGGTGGGAACCCTTCCAAATTCATTTTAGGAAAGTAGCTTTACCCTAATACCAAAATTAGACAAAGATATTACAAAAGAAAACTATAGTTCAATATCCCTCTTGAACATAGATACAAAAATCCTCATATCAAAATACTAGCAACTCGAATCTAGCAATATATAAAAAGGGTAATACATCATGACCAAGTAGAGTTTATCCCAGGATGAAAGACTGGTTCAATACTCAAAAAATTACTTAATGTAATTCACCATATGTACAGATTAAAAAGAAAAATCACACAATTACCTCAGTAGATGCAGAAAAAACATTTGACAAAATCCAGCAACCCACTGCTGATAATTGGGGGAAAAAAAAAACAAAACCTCTCAGCAAACTAGGAATAGAAATTACTCAATTGGATAAAGAGCATCTACAAAAAACCTACAGCTAATATCAGACTTAATGATAAATGACTTATTTTCCCCTAGCATCAGGAACAAGACAAGGATATACACATTCACCACTTCTGCTCAACACTGTACTGGAGGTTGTGCCCCATGCAATCAGGAAGGGAGGGAGGAAGTAAAGAGAGAGAGAGAAAAAGAGAAAGAAAGAGAGAAAAGAAAGAAAGAAAGAAAGAAAGAAAGAAAGAAAGAAAGAAAGAAAGAAAGAAAGAAAGGAAGGAAGGAAGGAAGGAAGGAAGGAAGGAAGGAAGGAAGGAAGGAGGGAGGAGAGAGAGAAAGAGAAAAAGAAAGAGAGAGAGGAGGGAGGGAGGAAGAAATACAGAGAGAGAGAAAGAGAGGGAGGAAGGGAGAAAGGAAAGGCACTAAGATTTGAAAGGAAGAAGTAAAACAATCTTTATTCACAGTCAACATGCTCATCTACATAGAAAACCTAATGGAATCCATCAAAAGCTACTAGACCAAATAAGTTTAGGGAGGTTGCAAGATGTAAGATCAATACACAGACCTCAACTTGAATATGAATCTTCATAACATCTAAATTTGTAATAGCCAAAAACTGGAAGCTACTCAAATGTTCATCACCAGATGAACAGATATATAAATTGTGTTATATCCTTACAGTGGAATATTACTTAGCAATAAAGGAATGAACTACTGACACAAAACAACATGAATGAATCTAAAATAGTTACACTGAGTGAAGGACACCAGATCAAATATATGTGTGTGCATATATATCCACACCAGACTGACTTAATTTGTCCTGCCTTTGAGGATGATTTGTAAGAAGTTGAATTATCGATAATAAAATGTTTTGGGTGCTCTGATAAACATGAAAACAAAGTAAGAAAAATGGAAATGGGAAAAGGTGTTTTCCTCCTATAATTGAAGCAATAATGCATCAATTTTTGAATAATTCAGGGTTAAAAGGTAAAAACAAGATGCTGAAGTTCTCACTGAGAAAGGCTAGAATTCCTATGCACTGTTACTTTCCTGATGACTATCTAAAAATTGTGCCCTGATTTAGGTTTTGGGAAACATTAAAAAAAAAGCCACCATAAGAGAGTGTTATTTGGTGAACTATTTTTTTACATTTATAAATGTGGTGTTAGCATCACAAAATATAAATATATGCACATACACACACACACACACACACATATATATTCCACTTACATAAAGCTCTAGAAATGCAAATTAATCTACAGCAACAGAATATAGATCAGTGGTTGCTGGGGGAAGAGGCACAGAAAAAAGGCAGAAGGTAGGGATTACCTTGCAGGTGGTTGCTATGTTTACTATCTTGATTGTGGTGATAGTTTTACAGGGGTGTGTGTGTGTGTGTGTGTGTGTGTGTGTGTGTGTGTGCGCGCGCACGTATACATACATATATATGTGTATATATATATATAGAAACTTAATGTACTTTAAATGTGTGCAACTTATTATAAATCAGTTATGCCTCAATCAAGCTATTCCAAAAAATGCCATCAAAATCATATGTAATTGCCTTGGTCAAGCATTCCAATCCAATGCTTTGATAAAAGGCTTTGCTTTTTAACAGTTCTATCACCAGTATAATGGAATATTAATATAGCATGCCAATGTTTCATAGTCCTGGGCAATCGATTACATAAAATTGGAATAATACCATTAAATGTTTCTAGTCTCATTTAGTTAAAAGAAAAATTGAAGTAGGTAGGTCAAATACTGTCCCCATTTTACATGTGAGAAAAACTACAGCCTAGGAAAATTAAGTGATTTACCCAAGGACTAAAAGATAACAAATGTTGGGAAGTGAGACCAAAACATGGCCTCATAGACAGTTAGGTTCTCAAAAATTCTAAACTGAAAATTAGCAAGACCAACTTCAAAGGTCCCTGGTCAAAAAATGAGTGTTCTCTAGAGATGACTGATAAGCTACCTGGAGTTCTGTGATAATGAAAATATCACTGTGAATAAATCAGAACTATAATATTCTTGCCAACCAGCATTCTAGGAAATCCTTTCCACTATTACAGGTTAGATTTCCTGAGATTCTTTAAAGAATATATTCCAGGACTTCCCTGGTGGTGCAGTGGTTAAGAATCTGCCTGCCAGTGCAGGGAACATGGGTTTGAGCCCTGGTCCAGGAAAACTCCTCATACCACGGAGCAACTAAGCCCATGTGCCACAACTACTGAGCCTGCACTCTAGAGCCCAGGAGCCACAACTACTGAGCCCACATGTCACAACTACTGAAACCTGTGTGTCTAGAGCCTGTGCTCCACAACAAAAGAAGTCACCGCAATGAGAAGCCCATGCACCGCAATGAACAGTAGCCCCCACTTGCCGCAACTAGAGAAAGCCCATGTGCAGCAACGAAGACCCAATGCAGCCAAAAACAAATAAATAAATAAATGTATTTTTTTAAGGCTTAAAAAAAAAGAATATATTCCATTAAATTGTCCCCATCTCTCGCAATAAAATCACCTACAAGCAGGATTATCTCTACCTGAGCAATGGGCAAGGCTTAAAATTCCCTTAAGAAATCAAAACCCCAAATCTAGGCTTCATGAAAGTTTGGGGTTCAAATTTACATTACTCATGTGGCACTGGAACTCCCCAAACTAAAAATTAATTTTTAAAACTGGCACTGGGCCAATGATGTCTGTGATGGTTTAGAAAACAGCTCCCAATCTCCTTCCAGGTAAAATTCAAATTTCTTGTAAAATTTTCCTTAAAGATTTTTTCTAGAAATGCAAATTAAAAACTTAATAGACAAACTGGACAGCAGATTAGACAGAACTGAAGAAGGAATTACCTAGAAAACAGATCTGAGGAAATCCCCCCCAATTCAGGGAAAAAAAAAAAAAAAGGATAGAAAATGAGTGAGCTCTATTTAGAAAACAGAATGAGAAGATCCAACAAATATGTTATAGTAGCATAGTATCTAAAACAGAACATAAAGAATGGGAGAGTTGAAATTCAAAGAGACAATGGCTGAGAATTTTCAGAACTGATGAGAGACACAAATCCTCCTCTAGAATCAGCTCAACAAATGAAGCCACACCTAGACACATCAAACTGAAAGTACAGATCACCAAAAAGTAAAGCTTAAAAGTAATTAACAGGGCTTCCCTGGTGGCGCAGTGGTTGAGAATCTGCCTGCCAATGCAGGGGACACGGGTTCGAGCCCTGGTCTGGGAAGATCCCATATGCCGTGAGCCACAACTACTGAGCCTGCACCCAACTGGGCCCGTGAGCCACAACTACTGAGCCTGCGCATCTG
This sequence comes from Lipotes vexillifer, assembly GCF_000442215.2. Taxonomy (NCBI): domain Eukaryota; kingdom Metazoa; phylum Chordata; class Mammalia; order Artiodactyla; family Lipotidae; genus Lipotes; species Lipotes vexillifer. The sequence continues at coordinate 2,196,457 of NW_006779481.1, read as the reverse complement.
GAGCCTATGCTCCTCAACAAGAGAGGCCGTGACAGTGAGAGGCCCGCGCACCGCGACGAAGAGTGCCCCCCGCTCGCCGCAACTGGAGAAAGCCCTCGCACAAAAACAAAGACCCAACACAGCCAAAAATAAATAAATAAATTAATTAATTAATTAATTATTTTTAAAAAGTAATTAACAAAGGCAGATTACTTACAAAAGAACAATTAGATGGAATATAACTTCTCAACAACAGAGACCGGAAGACAACAGAAAAGTACCTTCAAAGTGTAAGGGAAAACAAATGTCAACTAAAATTCTTAACCCAGTTAAAATATTATTTGAGAGTGAGGCTGAAAACTACTCTAGTACCTGATTATATCATGTTCTTTCAAGCCTGTGAAGCTTTATGTTTTCTGTTCCTTCTATCCCTAATGTCCTCCTTTAACTCCCAATCTCCTTCCAGATCAAATTCAAGTTCTTTGTAAAGTTTTCTTCAGCTTTCACTAGTAGGCAGTATCAACAGAGGCCACAGAGGCTAAGAACACAAGATTTGGAATATGCACAGAAATCGGTGTAAATAACAGCTCTGTGACTTTGGTCATGTTGCCTCCCTGAGACTATATTTTACTTATGTAGATGATAATATCAATCCCTAAGGCTTGTTAAGAATGTTAAATTAGATATATGTAAATTCCTGACCTACAATAAAACTCATTAATTAGAAAATGTACAGATTAGCTATTAGAAGAGACTTCAGAATATTGCTTGATCAATATTAAAAAAAAGCATTTGAAAATTTTTATAATATAAAATATTGAGAAAAAGCAATAAACAAGGAATTAGAAAAAGTAATTTTTTAAATGATATTTATAGTAGAAACAAAAAGAAGGTATCGGGGAACAAATTTAACAAAAGATATACAATTTATGGAGGAAATTACTTTATTGATACAAAAAACAATTTACTCTCACGGTTAGGAAGATTTACTACAAAGATGACAACATGTGTATTCTACTGAAAAGAATTCCACTGCATGATTAAACAACAGTTTAATTGTTTCTATAGTTTCTATATTTTCTAATTATTTCTATATTTTTCCTATTTCAAATAGTATTATAATGAATATCCTTGTAGAGACTCCTTCTGCAATGTCCTCAAATTTAGCATGATTCCAAAAAATAACTAACAGAATTTTCCACAGAACTTGACAAGCTGACCCTGAAATTCAAATGAAAAAGCTAGGGACCAAGTATAGCCAAGATTCTTTTGAAGAATTATAAGGGAAATCCTGCCATATTGAGATATATTCTAATGTTATAATAATTAAAGTAGTATGATATTGTTGCAAGAGCCATATCAATACAACAGAGAGCTTAGGACATATACAGGAAACTGATACGTGACAGAATGAAGAAAAAAATGGCTGTTTAATAAATGGTGTTAGATGTTTACAGTACCCAAGACATGGAAGCAACCTAAATATCCATTGACAGATGAATGGATAAAGAAGATGTGGTACATATATACAAATGGAATATTACTCAGCCATTAAAAAGAATGAAATAATGAAATAATTCCATTAGCAGCAACATGGATGGACCTGGAGATTATAATACTAAGTAAGTCAGACAGAGAAAGACAAATATCATATGATATCACTTATATACAGAATGTAAAAAAAAAAAAACATGGTACAGATGAACTTATTAACAAAACAGAAACAGACTCACAGACTTGGGGAATGAACTTATGGTTACCGGGGGGAAAGGCTGAGGGGGAGGGCCAGACTGAGAGTTTAGGATTAAAATGTACACACTGCTATATTTAAAATAGATAACCAAGGACCTACTGTAAAAAAAATTTTTTTAATTAAAAAAATATTTTTTAATAAAAAAATAGTGCTAGAATAACTGGATCCTCATATTGAAAAAGATAAAATTAGATCTCGATCTCACATTATATGTAAAAATAAATTCCAAATGGACTAAAGACCTAAAGATGAAATACAAAATGTTAAATCTTTCAGAAGAAAATTTACAAGCATTATTTTAAACCAAGGTAAAGAGGATTGCTTTAAAAAGACAAATAGGACTTCCCTGGTGGCGGAGTGGTTAAGAATCCGCCTGCCAATGCAGGGTACACGGGTTCAATCCCTGGTCCAGGAAGATCCCACATGTCACGGAGCAACTAAGCCTCTGCACCACAACTACTGAGCCTGCGCTCTAGAGTCCGTGAGCCACAACTACTGAGCCCACACACCGCAACTACTGAGCCCGCGTGCTGCAACTACTGAAGCCCACGTGCCTAGAGCCCGTGCTCTGCAACAAGAGAAGCCTGCACACCACTACGAAGAGTAGCCCCCGCTCGCCACAACCAGAGAAAGCCCTCGTGCAGCAACGAAGACGCAACGCAGCCAAAAAGTATATAAATATTTTTTAAAAACACAAATACAAACTACAGTAGTAAAACTAGATTTTTAATTTCAAGCTTTTTACAACGCTATTATATATTACAAGGTGAAAAGACAAGCCACAGGCTAAAACAATGAAATGAGGAATCCAAAGATCAGTATCTAGCATACATTAAGACTCAGTAAAATAAAATTTAAAACCCAGTAGAAAACAGGCAAAGAATATGAACCAGCAGTTCACAAAAGAAGAAACTAAATGGCCTAAAAACAAATGAAAAGATGTTCAACTTTACCTAGCAGTCAGGAAATGCAAAGTTTTTAAATATGTTTATAACCAACAGACTGGCAAAATATTATATATACATATATATAGAGAGAGAGAGAGATACACATATATGTATCACCAATTTTGGTAAGTAGAAAAACAGGAACTCAAATTCCTGGTGGAAGTGTAATTGGGAATAAACTGGATAAACCAACAGAAGGCAACTCTTAACTATCTAGTAATGCCAAAGAATAGAATGCACACTCTATGATCCAATGATTCCTCTCCTAAAAACATTCTGGTATATCTATACAAGGAGACACATGCAAAGATGTTCACTACAGCCCTTTTAGAAACAATGAAAAAGGTAAAGCATCTAACTGTCCTTCAGCAAAGAAATAGGTAAGCAAACTATGGTTTAATCATACTATAGAATGTTTAATAGTAGTTAGAAATGAATGAACTAGTCTATTTTAGCAACATGGCAAATAAAGGCAAGCTGCAAAAGGATTCATATAATGTAAAATAATTTATGTAAAATTTTCACATAAATATTGTTTAAATGTAGTACATTTAAGTAAATGTAAAAAGTAAATATAAAAGTAAAACATAGGGCTTCCCTGGTGGCGCAGTGGTTGAGAGTCCGCCTGCCGATGCAGGGGATGCGAGCTCGTGCCTCAGTCCGGAAGGATCCCACATGCCGCGAAGCGGCTGGGCCCCGTGAGCCATGGCCGCTGAGCCTGCGCGTCCGGAGCCTGTGCTCCGCAACGGGAGTGGCCACAACAGTAAGAGAGGCCCGCGTACCGCAAAAACAAAAAACAAAAAACAATTGACGGAACCCAAGAGTGAGGCTTCGAGGGAAGGGTTTTGAAAGGAGGGATGGAGAGTGGCCGGGCAGGAGGCTTGGGAAGACGACCCTGCCCAGCTCCAAAAGAGAAAGGAAGGGAGAAGAGGATGATCTTTATTTTTCTAATTGAAAAAAGCTCTAAGGAAAATACGACGAAAGGCTGACCTCTATTAATATCAGTGGTGAGTACAAAGGTATTTGTTATATTATTTTTATACTTTTATGTATATTGAAAATGTTTCATAGTTGAAAATAGTTTTAAAGAATTTAATATGAAATAAAAATGATTAGAAAAAAAATTACTATTTAACAACACTTAAATTGCTCTGTTGTAGTTAAACCTCATAACTATGAAGATGACTAGAAATTACACTTCCAGCTCAAGGAGAATCTTCTCCACTAAGTAGAATCTGTCTACATTATTTCTAGTAAATTAGCAATGACAAAAAGTACAATGAACACAGAAAAGAGAACACAGATTTCTTTAACTCTTCTTCCTCCAAGCTCTCAGAACAGGAGTGTTGTGCTCCTTTGTTTGAATTTGTGACTTGAGTTGGATGGATACTAATGTAGAGAAAATTCCAGATTCATAGGAAAGAAAATTTCACAAGTAATCCATGTAAACACATAGATAACATACTAAAACTCTGAATATGTGCAAAGAGAATATAAATAAAAGAGATAAATATGGCACAGGTCTTCATCATCAAATCTTTATTGAAAGTTTGTTACTTGTAGCGATATAAACTAGAAATGAAAAAAACTTAATTCAGAAAATCAAATCCTGCAGTATGGTTTCACACTGTACTTATGCTAAAGAAATGTTGTCCCTACACATGAGCTTCACAGTGAAGATAAAACTCACCACTGGACTTTGCAACATGAGACTTCGAGGACAGGAATATATACAGTGAGCTAAAAAAAATAACAGAGAGGATGCCACTGCAAAGGAGATGATAAGGTTGGCAACATAGGTAGTGGCCACACTGTGGAAAACACTGACGCCAGGCTAAGGGCGCCAGAATTTAGCTTATAAAACAATGGGAAGTCCTTTTTTTTTTTTTTTTTTTTTTTGGCTGCGCCAGGTCTCAGTTGCAGCCCGTGGACTGTTAGTTGCGGCATGCAGGATCTTTTCAGTTGCAGCATGGGGGCTTCTTAGTTGTGGCATGCTTGCAGGATCCAGTTCCCTGACCAGGGATCTAACCCGGGGCCCCTGCATTGGGAGCACAGAGTCTTACCCACTGGACCACCAGGAAGCTATTTTAAGCAAAGTAGTCATGTGTAAAGCAGAATTTTATATGAGTGAAGGTTAGACTGAACTGTGAAATTATTACAGGCAGGAAAACAGTAAATTATCATGGAATAGGTTATGATGTGATGAAGGCTTGACCTAAGGTAACAGCAGAGAATGAAAAGAACAAATCTAAGAGAAAACAAAAGAACAGGTCTTGGTACCAAGCATGCAAGGAGAGGGAAAGGGAAGAATCAATAATGACACAAGGAGACACTATTAGATATCTACCCAAAATCCATTCCTCTGTTTTTCCCCAGACATGAGACAACAAAGACCAAATGTAAACAAACTAAGTGATGGAACAAACGTTTATAAAAAGCCTGGGTCCCCAATAACAGTAATAAACTGCTGAACTAGTCCTGAGATGCAAAACATAAATCTCTTCAAGGTTTAAGCCACTAGTAGCTGGGATTTCTGACTGGGGGAAAAACGATACTAATTTAAAAAGAAACAAAGGGAATTCTCCAGCAGTCCAATGGTTAGGACTGTGCTTTCATGGCCAAAGGCCCAGGTTCAATCCCTTATCAGGGAACTAAGATCCCACAAGCCTCACAGCACGGCCAAAAAAACTAAAATAAAATAATAAATAAATAAATAGGAAAAAAAAAAGGAAAATCTACATGGAAGTATTTTGGAGAGCAATATAATTGATTCAATTTTAGACATGCTGACATTAAGGTAACGGGAGGGTATTCAAGTGGCCAAAAGTTCCCAAACTGGTATGACTCAAAATAACAGCTTCCTAGATTTAACCAATGAAACTTAGATTATTCAAAGTTACAGATTTCTTTACTACAGGATTTCTTTAAGATGTTACACATTGCAGATAGTCAAGAAGATACAACGTGAAGTGTTTCCCAAATTTGCTTGGCCACAGTACACCGTAGAAAATCTCTGTAAAACATGTCTAGAGAAATAGATGAAGTATAGCTGATCCTTGAAACTTTAGAGTATTCTAGGGACTTCCCTGGTGGTCCAGTGGTAAAGAATCTGCCTTCCAATGTGGGGGACATGGGTTCGATCCTGGTCCGGGAACTAGGCCCACACACCACAACTACTGAGCTCGCGCACTGCAACAGGAGTGCCTGCATGCCACGAACTACAGAGCCCATGGGCCCTGGAGCCCGTGCGCCACAACTAGAGAGAGAAAATCCACATGCCACAACTAGAGAGAAGCCCGCACGTCAACAAAGAGCCCGGGCCACAATGAAGGATCCCACGTGCCGCAGCTGAGACCAGACTCAGCCAAATTAATTAATTAAAAAGAATAGAGTATTCTACAAAGAACTCACTAATACATGAAAAGATAATACAATTAGAATATCACCATTTTGCAGCCCCTAATAAAATAATAGATCTAGACAATGATAATCGATTGCTGCAAAAATCTTTAACATGATAGGGAACTTCATGACAAATGGATTGGGCTGACAAACCTGAATCCACTGATCAACATAACATTTACTAAAGAATAGACAAGGAGACGTTCTGTGGCTCCAGCTATTATTCAACAGGAAGTATAAAACACCATGATAAAGTTTTCTTGCCCTCTCCCCAAAAAAAGAGAACCTAAAATTTGATCAAGACTCTAGATCCAACTACTAGTGTACAAGAAATAATGGGCAGAGGAACAAGTTACATATCACAGAGATGCAATCAGTAAAACCCAGAATGCCGGTTTCTTTAACTAATAAATTGCAAAGAAAGAAAAAAGAAGGGGGAGGGGGAGACTATAAATTAAGATTTCTTAAGAGAAATAAAAACCGAATACAACATTAGGACATTAGGACATTGTTTGCATCCTACTCCTAAATTAACCCTAAGAAATCATTTATGAGACAAAGGGTGAAAATCTGAATACTCACTTGCTATTTGAAGATATTAAAAAATCACTGTGAATATTTTAGGTACTATAATTGTGGTAACAGTACTGTAATTCTTTTGTGATAAAATACACATAACATAAAATTTATTATTTAACCATTTTTAAGTGGTATTAAGAACATTCACATTGTTGTGCAACCATCACCACCATCCAACTCAAGAACAGTTTTATCTTCCCAAACTGAAACTGCCCATTAAACAATAACTCTCCATTCCCCCTTGCCCCCAGCCCCGGACAACCACCATTCTACTTTCTGTCTCTGTGAATGAGACTACTGCAGGTACTTCATATAAACAGAATCATACAACATTTGTCTTATTGTGTCAGGCTTATTTCACTTAGCATAGGTTTCTAAGGTTCATCCATTTTGTAGCATGTGTCTGAATTTCATTTCTTGTAAAGGCTGAATAATATTCCATCTTATGGGGCTTCCCTGGTGGCGCAGTGCTTGAGAGTCCGCCTGCCGATGCAGGAGACGCGGGTTCGTGCCCCGTTTCGGGAAGGTCCCACATGCCGCGGAGCGGCTGGGCCCGTGAGCCATGGCCACTGAGCCTGCGCGTCCG
>NW_006779481.1:2169924-2187988 GCF_000442215.2 Lipotes vexillifer | reverse complement strand
CAAGAAAAAAAAAAAAAAAAAAAAAAATATTCCATCTTATGAATATGCCACATTTTGTTTATCCATTCATCTGTCAGTGGACATTTGGGTTCAGTTTTATTTTTCAGGGTTCGTATCTCTTTACTGAGATACATACTTAAACATTTATAAACTGAATTATAAGATACCTGAGATTTGCTTCAAAATAGATAAAAAAGATATCACTTTTCACTTATCAGGTTAACAAAGATCAGAAAAACTGGTAACGCCATATACATTGGCCAAGATGTGTGGAAACATGCTCATTCAAATACTGTTGGTGGGAGTGTAAATTAATCTCTTTGGAGGGCTCTATCAAAGTTTAAAATGCACATTTCCATTAACCAAGATATAATATAACTTCTGATAATTTATCCTCACACATATACTCACACATACACAAAGAAGTGTATACAAGAATACTGACTACAACAAAGCTTATATTAAGCCCAAGACTGGAAACAATTTACATGTCTATCAGTAGGGAACTGACTGAATAAATTACAGTAAAATACAAAAATATGAAAATGCTATAGAATACAATTTAACTTTAATAAGAAAATAAAATGGTTCTATGTGTACTAATAAGAGACAGAATCCAATAAGTACGTTCACAGGAAAAAAAAACAAGATTCAGAAGAGTATAACACTGTTCAACCAGACATTCACTGCTTTGATTTCTGGCATTGCCACACACCAAATAACCTAAAAACTTCCTACAACACAACATCTAGAAATGCTGATTAAATTATAACTAAAATCTTTTAAATGTATAACTAAGCTCAAAAGTAAGGGAAATCTCTCACTGAGGTATGGGATGGAGGAAAGAGGAACCTTTACTTTTTACTTTTCCACCTACTTTTATGTTATAACCAATAAGTATTACTTTTGAAATTAAAAAAGAAATCAGTCCTGAAGTACGCTGAAAAAAGATGCTATAAATTTAATAATCCATGCCACTCCCTGAATAACTAAAGCAATGTAATCTCAGGGCAAATTTTCAGGTATAACAGCTACTATTTTATCCAATTTAATTCAACATTTACTACTAAGTGCAAGAGCCTTTGAAAAATAATAGCAAGATGAGGTTCCTATTTTTTAAGGAGTTTAGAATCTGTGAGGAAGAATAAGGAGGCAAAAGAAATCAATAGTACACGATAGAACATGAAAATGGTCATCCTCTGCATCAAAATTTGAAAACTAAATGTTTAAAATTCCAATTTCTGGTTCGTAACATCAGAACCCCAAACCAGTCTGACATTAGTTTAGATTTTCCATTACGTTTTTCTTTTTTTTCTCCATTACGTTTTTTGAACTCATCCATCCATTAATCATTTGTGACAATGACTGTACTTACATTAGTGGCAACATACAATTATTAATACAGTTTCTATAGGCTTTGTGATCTCTTCCCACAAATGAATTCTCAGTTGTTTTCTTCCTTTGATTCGTATACCTGTTAATAGGCCACATTTATTATATCAGTACTACTAATCAAAAATAACTGAATTCCCTGGTGGCAGAGTGGTTAAGAATCTGCCTGCCAATGCAGGGGACACGGGTTCAAGCCCTGGTCCGGGAAGATCCCACATCCGCGGAGCAACTAAGCCCGTGCGCCACAACTACTGAGCCTGTGCTCTAGAGCCCGCGAGCCACAACTACTGAGCCCGTGTGCCACAACTATTGAAGTCCACGTGCCTAGAGCCCATGCTCCGCAACGAGAAGCCACTGCAATGAGAAGCCCGCACACTGCAACCAAGAGTAGCCCCAGCTCGCTGCAACTAGAGAAAAGCCCGTGCGCAGCAACGAAGACCCAACACAGCCAAAAATAAACCAATTAAAAAAAAAAAAAAAAAAAGGAATGGTACTTGTAGAGGCAATAGAGAGAAGTACTGAACTGTCAGGCTCTGGAGCCAGCATGCCTAGCCAGCTACCTGTGTAATCCTGAGCAAGTTTCTTAAAACTCTGTGCCCCACTTCCCTCTTCTGTACAATGGGGATAATAATAGTAACAATCTCAGAGTTATTGGTTAAGTGAGTTAATGTAAAGCAGATTTTAATATTTGACCACTATTTTCCAAATAGATGAATAAAACTCCAAAATTTTAATAGCACTCTGTTGTTGAGGCTGGTGTGAAACAGAGAGTCACATGTTCTGCTTACTCCTAACCCTTTTGGGGGGCAATCTGGAAATCCCACTTTGAGAATTTATCCCACTGATATTCTTGCACAGGTACGCAAAGAGAGGTATACCAGTTTTTTATTTCATACTGAAACCAAAATGTCCATCAAAAGTGATGACTAAATAAAGAATGGCAAATTTATTACATGAAACACTATGCAGCAGATTATTTTTTTTAATAGAGTGAGTACACGCATTTACTGACATGGAAAGATCTCAAATAAGTGAAAAATTCAAGATGTATACAACAGTGCACATGATAGGTTACCTTTTGCATAAAAAGAGGCTGAAATATCAAAATACATATTCATCCTTGTTTCTTTTTGCACTAAGGGAAACTAGTAACAGTGTGAAGAAACTGGGCAGATGGGAGACAGGATGGGAGGGAAACTTCAAACTGTGTATCTTTTTATTTTATTTTTTTGCTTTTTTAGCTACATAAATATCTTACCTATTCAACTGTCAATTTCTACAGTATTTTTAAGTGTCAGGTATACACTTTAAGCTGGCAAATGTTAGCTGCAATTATTACTATTGTTGTTACTAGCAATAGCAGTATTATAAGTATTATTATCATTAAGAAGCTCAAAATAGCTCTTCTGAAGCTTTTTCCTTACTCCCTCTGCACAGAGCCTTCTCTGACCCCCAGACTATTTAAGGAATTTATCATTTTCTACTTTAGTGTAAGCGGCTTAAGGGGCAGGTCAATGTCTTGTTCATTTTTAATATCCTAGGAGCCTTGCTTGTACCTAGTCGATACAAATATTCTGGAATAACAGTAACCTACAAGTACTCCAAAGAAAATAGTGACCATTTCTAACGGGATTAGACTCTATCATTAATTATAAGACCTGAAAACTGAAAAACTTGAATAACTGGATTTGCTAACATTCTTTCGGCTACTGACCAGCCAAAATCTCCTCTCTTTGACTAAGTTTTTCTTTCCCCGGGACTTCCCCAGACACTGACATCATGTCCCAAGCCAAGACACAACATGCACCAACTGTTTAACTCACTGCAATCTCTGAAATGTCTTTTGTCCTAAATCCCAACACCCTGGTACATCATTCCTATCGAAAAAGCATTTGAGTGTTTCCTTTTAGATAGAGGTTCACATATTAGTCAGTGCATAAAGTGCCCTTTTAACTGGAGAAGACCTAACACATGATTCGTAATTCGCTCAGTGTTTTGTTTGTGCTAGTATGGAAGGTATTCTATAATTGACTGCTCGCTCAGTAGCTCAATTCTAGATGTCATTCCAGCACACCAAATACTCCACTGACAGCTCAACAGTCACTTTTCATACAGGCCCCTCCCCTTCCCTCCTCCCTCAACCCCCATCAGCTCAACAGCTCCTTCCCTCATACTGACACACTGACAGTTCAGAAGTCCCCTTCCACAAGCAGTCCTCCCCTGCAGCTGCAAGACCACCTCCCCGAGTCGCATCATCCGGCGACCCAATTCGGTCCCCAATATCATCCCTCTCCCAGCCAATCCAAATCACATCATCAGTCTCTTCCCCAAGAAACAGGCAGCTTTAAAGCCTTTCCCAGCAAGTACGCAACTGACAGCTCGACACCAGATTCCCCTAGTATCCTCTCCTCTTCTCTCCGCTCCTACCCCACGCACTGGCTCTTTTCTCTCAATCACTCGTTCGCCCTGGCTTCCCCGAAAATTCACAGCCTTGTTCCCTAAATACGCTCTCCGCTCCAGACTATTTAAGGAATTTATCATTTTCTACTTTAGTGTAAGCGGCTTAAGGGGCAGGTCAATGTCTTGTTCATTTTTAATATCCTAGGAGCCTTGCTTGTACCTAGTCGATACAAATATTCTGGAATAACAGTAACCTACAAGTACTCCAAAGAAAATAGTGACCATTTCTAACGGGATTAGACTCTATCATTAATTATAAGACCTGAAAACTGAAAAACTTGAATAACTGGATTTGCTAACATTCTTTCGGCTACTGACCAGCCAAAATCTCCTCTCTTTGACTAAGTTTTTCTTTCCCCGGGACTTCCCCAGACACTGACATCATGTCCCAAGCCAAGACACAACATGCACCAACTGTTTAACTCACTGCAATCTCTGAAATGTCTTTTGTCCTAAATCCCAACACCCTGGTACATCATTCCTATCGAAAAAGCATTTGAGTGTTTCCTTTTAGATAGAGGTTCACATATTAGTCAGTGCATAAAGTGCCCTTTTAACTGGAGAAGACCTAACACATGATTCGTAATTCGCTCAGTGTTTTGTTTGTGCTAGTATGGAAGGTATTCTATAATTGACTGCTCGCTCAGTAGCTCAATTCTAGATGTCATTCCAGCACACCAAATACTCCACTGACAGCTCAACAGTCACTTTTCATACAGGCCCCTCCCCTTCCCTCCTCCCTCAACCCCCATCAGCTCAACAGCTCCTTCCCTCATACTGACACACTGACAGTTCAGAAGTCCCCTTCCACAAGCAGTCCTCCCCTGCAGCTGCAAGACCACCTCCCCGAGTCGCATCATCCGGCGACCCAATTCGGTCCCCAATATCATCCCTCTCCCAGCCAATCCAAATCACATCATCAGTCTCTTCCCCAAGAAACAGGCAGCTTTAAAGCCTTTCCCAGCAAGTACGCAACTGACAGCTCGACACCAGATCCCCCTAGTATCCTCTCCTCTTCTCTCCGCTCCTACCCCACGCACTGGCTCTTTTCTCTCAATCACTCGTTCGCCCTGGCTTCCCCGAAAATTCACAGCCTTGTTCCCTAAATCCCCTCTCCGCTCTCCCCCTCCTCCCCATCCCCTTCACCGCTGACAGCTCAGTCACTTCCATCCCCATGTGGCTGCAACCTCCTGCCCCACTCCTTTCCGTTGACAGCTCTGGGTCGGCTCCAAGCTCCCCTCCCCAAGGCCTCCCCACACCTCGGCCTGGGCCTCCCGCGGTGCCCCCCGCCCCGGAGGACAGCTCCACTCACCCACTCTCCCGCATCACGTTGCTGTCCCCGCAGTCGCAGGCACCGCCGGCCTGGCTGCGGAACATGTTGAAGTCGTGTCCGGTGTGGTCACCCTGGTGGAAGCACTCGGCGCACAGCGACATGCAGGGAGAGATGCCGCACGTCCGGCAGCGGTAGGCCACGAAGTTGGCTGTCCAGACCAGGCCGCAGAGCGCCGCGGGGTCGTAGGCCCGCACCGCCGCGCAAAACTCGTCGTAGCCTCCGCCGCCCGCCAGAAGGCACTTACACCACTCCAGGGCCTCCTCCTCGGCCGCCCCCGAACCGCCCCCGCCGCCGGCCGCCGCCGCCTCCTCGCCGTCTGCAGCCGCAGCCAGCGGCCGCTCGGCGCTCAGCACCCGCTCCAGCAGCGCCTGCAGCTCCTCGGCACCTGCGCGGTTGTCCGGCCGGCTGAGGGCCGCCTTCAGGTGCGCGGCGGTGGCCGCCTTGTCGAGGGCCAGCCCGGGCGCGGGCATCTCGGCTTGGGGTGGCTGCGGACCCCCGACGGCCGCCGCCGCCGCCATGATGAGAGCTCAGAATTTGGAGAGTCCAGGGCCGGCGGCTCCTCCTGAGAGGGTGGGGGAATTGGCTGCTGCGATTGCTCGGTCCTCCCAACTCTCGCGATACCCCGGGGCTGCCGCGCACCTCTGCCTGTGTCCCCGCCCCTGCACACGCCCCCTCGCGCTGGGGTGCCTGCTTCCCGACCCTCGCGCTTGGGACGGATCTCCTGTTTCTTCCCCCGACCTCTTGGCTTTCAACTACAATTGAGAGCCACTAAAATAAGGGACCTGACTTTAAAATTATTTAATATGGAAAATCTTTAATATGGACCATTTTTCCTCTATTTACCTGGGCTACAGGAATACAGACAGCATCTTTCAGCTGTTTTTTACGCATCTGCATTTCGTTCTGAGATGTAGATCCCCACTGTTATCAAACCCTTAATTACGATTGAATTACTATTATTATTGAAAAACCCTCCTAATTTTTCGCCCTGTATCAGTTCTTACCCTCACAGCTATTACCAGTTTAATCTTCTAAAGTACATTTTTTAGAGGATTAAAATATATTCTTACTCTCACTCTCCTGTTCAAAATCTTTAGTGGAAACAAAAGTCAAAAACTCCTTGAATCTTCTCTTAATGACCACCACCAACCTATCTTTCTATCATTATCTCCTTGTGCTACTCTGTTTGCCATTTGAAAGAGACCAATGGGACTCTTCAGTGTTTTCTGAAAGATGCTTTATGCCTGTAGTCTTTATTGTTCCTAGTTCCCCCCCTACTCCACCCCATACAGTCGCCCCACACTCCTGTTCTAGTAATGTCTGCCCATTTCATTTCCCTTCTTCAAAAATGGCTCTGAGTTGGTCCGTGGGTCGGTGGCCTAGAGCTCGGTTCTCGGCTTTCATGTTCAGAGGTGGGAGGGACACGGGACAGGCCCGCACACCTGACCTGCCCGGAGAGGATCCCCGCACCCAGTAGAAGGAGGGGACTAAGCAGGGAAAAGGACTCATAGCTTCTGATGCGAGTCACGTGCTGGAAGCTGCCCTGGAGCAGATGGACGGGATCATTGCGGGCACTAACACAGGGGTGGATATTAGCGATTGTACCTGTGAGCCTGCACTGGCTTCCGCGGCTTCCTACATGAACCCCTTCCCGGTGCTCCATCTCGTCGAGGACTTGAGGCTGGCCCTGGAGACGCTGGAGCATTCTCAGGAGAGAGCAGCCCTCCTGAGCCAGATCCCAGGCCCAACAGCTGCCTACATGGTTCGAGGAGAGCTGGCTGCGGCTTTCCGGCTCACTTTACACCTGGCATGGGCGCCGATCCCTCCCTCCAGTGCTGCTAAGTACTACTGACTCAGGCTGCAGTGTTTACAGAAAACTTTATGAAGCTTCAAGAAAATGATAGGTCCATAATTCCTCAGTCTGAAATCCTTAATTCCTCAGTATGAAACCCTTGGGTCCACGTGCATTTTAGAACTCAGAGCTTATTAAACTTTAGAAAGGTGAGACAGTGCATGTGTACTGTACTGTATGTACCATCTCTAGCAGATACAGGGCAGGAAACCCGTGAACATTTCTTCAGCAAAACTTGTGAATATCTGCATGAGTGGGATAAACAAAGACTACAAATAGATAATTTACAGTGACCATGTATTTTTACCTTGTATAGATGTGCCTGAATTTATGAAACCATTTCTCTAATATTGAATTGAAATTATTTTTAATCTTTCACTAATAATATGGCATTGCTGTGCACACACACACACACACACACACACACACACACAAAATGGCTCTGAACTTATTTGATGATACAACATTTTGCTTTCACTATAAAAACCTCATCCCCACCACACTAATAATTGGTACATTTCTTTTTTTTTTTTTTTTTTTGCGGTACGCGGGCCTCTCACTGTTGTGGCCTCTCCCGTTGCGGAGCACAGGCTCCGGACCCGCAGGCTCAGCGGCCATGGCTCACAGGCCCAGTCGCTCCGCGGCATGTGGGATCTTCCCAGACCGGGGCACGAACCCGTGTCCCCTGGATTGGCAGGCGGACTCTCAACCACTGCGCCACCAGGGAAGCCCTGGTACATTTCTTGAGGGCAAAAGATGAATCTTCTTCATCATTGCCCATATGTGTTCAAACAGTTGCCTGATTATTGTTGTTAAATGGAATATAATTACAATAGATAATTTTTGTTGCCCCATTCTTTATATATGCTATTTATTTTAACTCTCTCAATAATCCTATGAAGTAAGGAAACTAAAACTTACAGAGGTGATTTATGTGTCCCCAAAACACACAGCTGGCAATCAAATGAGATGTGACTAGAACCCAGGTCCATCTGAATCCAAAGTCCTGCTCTTTCTACATCAATGCTTCCCAAACCTGCCTGATCCTAAGACTCACCTTAAGTTCTTACAAAAACAAATTCCAGAGCCCCACCCCAGACCCAAGGTATCAAAATCTCCAGAGGTTACACTGCCCTACCTAACAGAATCTGAATCTTGAAAAAGATTATCATTAATGATCTTTCCAGAACTAAAAATCTACAGCTTTTTAAGTTTCTATAGCTCACCTCCAGAGAGCTGGGTGTATTATTAAAAGTAACTTAGTAACACATGGCAGAGGACAACCAAGAATGAAAAAAAACTGTAGGAGAAGCGATCCAAGGAAGTAGAATGAGTATTTCCAATCCATAACCAGTGATGTAAATGAACCTAACATAACAAAAACATACTATATCACTTGTCTAGACTCTCTACATTAGTAAAGCATTTCACAATCATCATTTAACAGTGATAAATAATTCAAATATTTCTCAATAATTCTCTTTATGAATCATCAAATTATAAACCAAATAAAATCCGGGAGCATTTCAAACTAAGGTAAAACTAGTGTGTATTCACTAATCAGTGTCTGTGGGTTCAGGCAGTTGGGGAAGTGTGCTGGTATCTCTCCAGGATTGCTTTCCTGTGGAGAATAACAAGGGCGCCTGCTCTGCTTGACCACGATAATGCATGCTGCACATGCAACCTTTTCTGCACTCCTTAGTGGTCTCTACACGCTCTGTGAAATTCCTACAAATTTCTACAAAATTCCACCACTTGTCACCAGTGCCTCTTTTTTTCTGTAACAAAAACAAACAAAAAAACTTCAAATGCCACCCCCTATTTCAGTTACATAGACATTGCAGTGCACATACAGAAATCTGGACATTTGCCAGATTTCCCACCAACTGTGTTCATGAGGATATCAGATATGTTCAAAATCAGAGAACCATTAAAAATAACTGGCAATAACAAGAATAGAAATAACCCAAGTGAAAAATGGGCCAAAAATGTGAATAGACACTTTACCAAAGAAGATATCTAAGCGGCCAATAGACATAGAAAACATGCTCAGCATCATTAGTCATTAAGAAAACGCAAGTCAAGGAACTTCCCTAGTAGTGTAGTGGTTAAGAATCCGCCTGCCAGTGCAGAGGACACGGGTTCCATACCTGGTCCGGGATGATCCCACATGCTGCGGAGCAACTAAGCTTGTGTGCCACAACTACTGAGCCCACGTACCACAACTACTGAAGCCTGCATGCCTAGAGCCCATGCTCCGCAGCGAGAAGCCACCGTAATGAGAAGCCCACGCACCACAACAAAGAGTAACCCCTGCTCACCGCAACTAGAGAAAGCCCATGCGCAGCAACAAAGACCCAACACTGCCAAAAATAAATACATAAATTAATTTTTTTAAAATGAAGAAAATGCAAGTCAAAACTATGAGACACCACTATACACACTAAAATGGCAATAATCAGAAAGAGAGACAGTAACAAATGTTGGCAAGGATATGGAGAAACAGGACCCCTCATACAACATTGATGGGAAGGTAAAATGGTACAGCCTCTTGGGAAAACAGTTTGCCAGTTATGTCCTTAAAATGTTAAACATAAATTTACCATAGAACTAAACAATTCCACCCCTAGGAATCTACCCAAGAGAATTTAAAACATATACCCACACCAAGACTTGTAGATGAATATTCAGAGCAGTATTATTCATAGTCAAAAACAAAACCTAGAAGTGATCCAAGGGTCTATCAATTTGTAAATGGATAAACAAAATGTGGCATAGTCATATAATGCTATACTATTTAACAATAAAAAGAAATGAAGTACTGATGCATGCTACAACATGGGTGAATTTCAAAAATGTTATGTCAGTGAAAGAAGTCAGACACACAAAAAAGTGTATATTGTATTATTCCATTTATCCAAACTGTCCAGAAAAGGTACATTTATAGAGACACAAAATAAATTAGCAGTTGTTTGAAGCTGGGGGTTGAGAACAGGGAGTGCCTGCAAATGAGCACAGAGATCCTCTTAGGCTGATAGGAATGTTCTAAAGATGGAATGTGGTGATGGTTGCACAACTATGTAAATTTACTAAAAATCATTTATTTCTACTCTAAAAACAGGTGAATTTTATGGTATGAAATTATACTGTAATAAAACAGTTAATAATAATAATTAATATACTTGCTATTTGAGATGAGTGAAATCATCAAATTTCTGTCTAGGTAGAAACTATATTACTGCTTTAGCTTTCAAAATCAGCATGACAGGCTCTCAGATCTTAGCCTCTCCTAGGATGTCTGGGGCTTGTATCATTTGAATCCAGAAAGTCTGACATTTTTCTCTTTCAACTCATTAGCGTAATATAAAAACTGTTCTAAATTACCTCTCAAGTCACTGTGCTGTGTCATGCGGAATTCCTTCAACGATCATATTTCCATGAGGGAAAGCCAGATTGAAATCCAACTGCACCCATTTAAATACATTTAAAGACTATACCTCACAAAATTACATTGAATCACTCTATGGAAGACATTGAATAAATAATAATACAACATACTGCTGTTAAAGAAAGCCACAAAACACCATCTAAAACATTATGTGCATTTATGTACTGCATCTTAATTTATGTGAATAGGAATCTTGTGATATTTCTAAATTGGCTTTTCAAATTGAAATAAAGCACACACAGAAAAGGTAAAAGCTATAAATGATAAATAACATAATTGCTTCCAAAATTAGAGACCCTTAACAGAGAACTTATAAATGAATGTAAACTCTGCAAAGTTGGTGTTTTTTGTTTTTGTTTTTTGTTTTTGGCTGCATGGCATGTGGGATCTTAGCTCCCCACCAGGGATCAAACCCATGCCTCCTGCAGTGGAAGCACAGAGCCCTAACCACTGGACTGCTAGGGAATTCCCTCCAAAGTTGTTTTTGTATGTATCTGGACTCCCTTGGTTTCAAGAGACAAAAACCTGACTTAGCTTAAGCCAAAAAGAGGATCATATTAGATCATATAAACAACTGGGGGAAGGGAGAGGTGAACCTAGATGCATCTCCACCTTTGCTTTCAGTGAGCATTGGCTCCATTGTCCCCAGCTCCAGGTCACATCTCCACAACCTCACAACAGAGAAAAATGGTCTGTTCTCTGCCAGATCCACTTAAAACCCTGGGGAAGAATTCTGACTGGCCCAGCTCAAGGCCCATGCCACCCCTATCACCAGAAGGAAGAGGAGGAAATACCTGCTGGGAACATAAACATACAAGATACCTACAACTGTATTAACTGCTGAATTTCTGCCTGGCCTCCAAATACACACCAAACCTATGCACACAGCAAAGCTCACAAGTTCTAGTGGCAACTGTTGAAATTCACACCATAAGAAACATTGTGCCTACTATGTACAAGGAATTTTGCCAGATGATCACATTTAAGATTCATGACAACCCTGAGAGGTAATTATTATTATCCCAGTTTTACAAGTAGCAATGATACCCTTCAATTCATAGCCTTCAAAACATAAGAAAGAACCCTGGAAGAGAATTCATTAATTGTTCCTATGTGTGCCTGTCTCTCTTTCTCCTCTCTTCCTCCCACTCTTTCTCCCTTTCCCTCCTCTCTCCCTCCCTCCCTCTCCTTCCTTCCTTCCTTCAAAACTGAGTCCTTTAAGACCTTGCAACTATACTTACTGTGATTCTCTCATTTGTTTAATATTAAAACAAGGACATTTTTAGTAAGTTTCTCAACTCATGCTTTACAAATATTTTGGGGAAAAAAGCATGACAGTACCTAAAGGACTTGACCTATACTAGTTCCTCTACAGACTGGTCTGTGCAACTTTTCCAAGGTTATAAATGCTTAACAACGCTCTGGGATCTTTTTTTATTATCATTTAGTACGGTTACAAGTTGTCCTAACCTAATTTTCTCCCCCCTCCCTTTTTTTTAAACAGAGGAAAATTTCCTTCTGTGCATCTCTACTAAAGACTAGAAGATTTTCACCCACTGCCTTATTCATGCAACAAATTAATTAAATTCATATTTATTGAGCCCCTACCAAGTTGCTCTCTGCAAGAGCTGAGGATAGCACTGTGAACAAAACAGACATGGTCCATGGCATGGCCTGGCATGGCACAACTCCAGGGGGGCACCATTCACACAGAATACAATGTTCCTGACATGGAATTTACAGACTGATGGAAGCATATTATGAATTGTAAACTAATCTATAAATACATTATTACTGTTGCTACAATTATTACTTCTGATCTTGGAGTGAGAAAACATTTTTTTAATGGACACAAAAAGTACTAACCACAAAAGAAAAGGCTTACTGACAAAATGGGTCACAATATTGTAACTTTCTGTTCATTAAACAACACCATTAAGAGTTACAAAAAAAAAAAAAAATAGAAAACAAAAGAGTTACTGTTTGGGATGATGAAAAAGTTTGGAAATAGATAGTAGTGATGGTTGAATATTATGAACATAATTACTGCCACTGAATTTTACCCTAAGAATAGTAAAAATGGCAAATTTTGTTATATATATTTTACCATAATTTTTAAAAATTAATTATATACCAAAAACGATTGAATTGTACACTTTAAATTGGTGAATCGTATGGCATGTAAATTATGTCTCAAGAAAGCTGTTAATAAAGAGACCACTAAGAGTAAAAAGGCAAGCTAGGGCTTCCCTGGTGGCGCAGTGGTTGAGAGTCCGCCTGCCGATACAGGGGACACGGGTTTGTGCCCCCGTCTGGGAAGATCCCACATGCCGCAGAGTGGCTAGGCCTTTGAGCCATGGCCGTTGAGCCTGCGCATCTGGAGCCTGTGCTCCTCAACGGGAGAGGCCACAACAGTGAGAGGCCCACGTACCGCAAAAAACAAAAACAAAAAAAAAGGCAAGCTAAAGAGTAGGAGAGAATATTTGCAACATGTCTGACCCAAAAAGGATGTTCCTCTAGAATATATATTGAATTCCTACCAATCAAAAAGGAAATGAATCATCCCAATAGAAAATTGGACAAGCAACTTCAATGGACATTTCATAAAAGAAGATATCCAGATGGCAAATAAACATGTGAAATTAGTAATCAGAAAATTGCTCATTTAAACCATATTGAGAGTACTACACATTCAACAGGATGGCTTAAATTTAAAAGACTAATAATACCAAATGTTGGTGAAAATGTGGAGTACCTAAAACTATCAATTAGTGCCAGAAGGAGTGCAAAATGGTTCAGCCACTTTGGAAAAAAGTTCAGCAGTTTCTTATAAAGTTAAACACCTACTCTATGATCCTAAAATTACACTTAAGGGAAACAAAAACACATATATCCAGAAAAAAATTATACAAGAATATTCATAGTAGTGTTATTTATACTAGCCAAAAACTAGAAACAATCCAAATATCCATCAACAGATGAATGTATAAACAAATTGTGGTATATTCATGCAGTGGATACCGCTCAGCGATGAAGGGGAATGAACGACGTACATTAAGGGTGAAGCTCAAAAACCTTACACTAAGTGAAATAAAGCAAACACAAAAAAGTATGTTTGCATGATTCCATTTATATGAAGTTTTATAATAGGCAAAAGTAAGCTATGATGATCAAAATCAGATCAGTGGTTGCCTGTGGGATGGCAGTAATTGACTGGTAGGAACAGAAGGGAAATTACTGTGATGAATGGAACTGTATCTTAATTGGGGTGTTGTTTACATGGTACATTTGTTATTCACATTTCATCAAACTGTACATAAGATTTGTGCATTTTATGTAAACTATATCTTAATTTTAAAAACTGAAACTAAATATCCATAAACAGTAGAATAAATATAGTATATTCATGTAATGAACCACTATACAATAAAAATGAGCAACCATGGATGAATCTAACAGACACAATGCTGAGCAAAAGAAATCTGACATAGTGAGTATGATTTCATTTGTATAAAATCTAAAAAAAGGCAAAATTAATCTATGATGTTAAAAGTCAGGAGAGTGATTACTTTCGGAGAGTGGGGCAGGGGAGTGATTGGAGGGGAACCTGAGGGGGATGTTTCTAGGTGTTGATAGTATTCAATCTCTTCTCTTCTATGTCTTTTTTTTAAAATAAAATTATTTATTTATTTATTTATTTTTGGCTGGATTACATCTTTGTTGCTGCGCGCGGGCTTTCTCTAGTTGTGGCTAGCAGGGGCTTCTCTTCATTGTGGTGCGCAGGCTCCTCACTGCAGGGGCTTCTCTTGCTGCAGAGCACAGGCTCTATGCGTGCGGGCTTCAGTAGTTGTGGCACGTGGGCTCAGTAGTTGTGGCTCACGGGCTTTAGAGTGCAGGCTCAGTAGTTGTGGCACACGGGCTTAGTTGCTCTGTGGCATGTGGTATCTTCCCGGACTAGGGCTCGAAACCGTGTCCCCTGCATTGGCAGGCGGATTCTTTTTGCAAAGACCAGCGTAGCATAAAAACTGCAAAAAGACAGCTGGCCAAATCTTTATACCTCCTAGATACTGTTCCAGCTCTTGTAACTGAGCCATTTAACTGCTCTGTGTGGTGATTAGTAAAATAGATCAGTCCTATTCTCTATATTCTTTTTTTTTTTTTTTTTAACATCTTTATTGGGGTATAATTGCTTTACAATGGTGTGTTAGTTTCTGCTTTATAACAGAGTGAGTCAGTTATACATATATATATGTTCCCATATCTCTTCCCTCTTTGTCTCCCTCCCTCCCACCCTCCCTATCCCACCCCTCCAGACAGCGAACCGGAACCGAGCCGGTTTCCCTGTGCCATGCGGCTGCTTCCCACTGGCTATCTACCTTACGTTTGGTAGTATATATATGTCCATGTCTCTCTCTCGCCCTAATACACCTCACCCTTCCCCCTCCCCATATCCTCAAGTCTGTTCTCCAGTAGGTCTTTATTCCTGTTTTACCCCTAGGTTCTTCATAATGGCAGGCGGATTCTTAACCACTGCGCCATGAGGGAAGCCCCTCTTCTATCTCCTGATGGTAGTTATACAGATTTGTTCACTGTATTCACTTGTTCAGTGAGCTATTCATTTATAATTTGTGTTTATATATGTTATATGTCAACAAAGTTTTTTAAATTAGTCCTACTGGTGAGGAAGATACATATTTTGCACTTAATAACTTATGAATAAGTAAATGAGTCTTCAGCACTGAATAAGAAACATTCCAGGGACTTCCCTGGCGGTCTAGTGGTTAAGACTCTGTGCTTCCACTGCAAGGGACACAGATTCGTTCTGTAGTCAGGGAACTAAAATCCTGCATGCTGCATGGTGCAGCCAAAAAAAAAAAAAGAGAGAGAGAGAAAGAAACATCTCAAATTTGAAAGTTAAATGTGATTATGAATTTACTTAAATTGAAATGTTAGGAAACATACTTTCTAATATTAGAAATATTAGAATAGTTCATATTTAAATTTCAGTGAACCTCTTTGCCTCTCTTTCACACATATAAAGGAGAGACTTATAAAGGTCATTTCCTGACAACAACACAATATGATCAAGAGTCAGAGTGAGAATTCAAAAAGAGTTCCTATCTCCAATGTGCCCCTGCAGAACACATGCATAAATATACTTAGAACACATATTTTTGCCTGCTACAGAAAGCAGGTAGAATTCCCTAAAAAGAAAAAAAGGAAAGAATATTAAATTATTGAAGTAGTGTAGAAAGAGAAAGGGAAGCAACTAGGATATGTAGAACAAAGCCTGAGATAAATATTCATAGAAGGATGTTTGGGTAATGATCAGGAGGCTTTCTACTATAAGAGTCCCTGAGGTTATGCCCCTGGCCCCTAGCACAATTGAACTGTGTTTGGACAGTTCACACTACTTGTCCAATCACACTGACTTGGGCAGTTCATCAAATATGATTTGATAATGTAACTTGAGTTTCTTGAGAACCAGGAAGCATGTCTTTTTTTTTTTTTTTTTTTTAGGCTGTGCCATGTCTTAGCTGCAGCACTCAGGATCTTCCGCTGTGGCATGCATGCAGCATCTAGTTCCCCAACCAGGGGTTGAACCCCAGGCCCCTGCATTGGGAGCGCGGAGTGTTACCCACTGGACCACCAGAGAAGTCCCAAGAAGCATGTCTTAATTAAATATTTTCCAGAACTTAACACAGTATCTTACAAATTCCAAACATTCAGTATTTGAATATTTACTAATCAATTCTCAAAGTATGGAGTGCAGACTCTTGAGGGGACTGAGACCCTTGCAGGAAGTCAAGATTATTTTCAGAAGAGTAATAATACATTATTTGCTTTTTAAACTCTCATTATTTCAGGAGCATACAGTGGAATTTTCCAGATGCTACAGGATATATGATGATGTCATCATTCTGGCCATGAAATGTATTCTTTGTATTCTTATGTTTTTTAGAATTCTCTGAGGTAGTAGGATTAGAATTTAAATGTGTATTTTCAGATACTAAGTTTTTTCTCAGTACTTCTATTATATTCTTGCTGGCTTTATTCAGTTATTTCCACTATAGTCTCTGCAATCTCATTATCATAGACTAAATTGTTATTTTGAAATTATTAAGTTATCGCACCTATGCAAACAAAAAAAAAGTCAGTACTATTTGTTCTCATTTTTCACAATTTTTTAAATTTGAAAACATTTCTAAATTTTTAATTTTATCTAAAACTGTTGCTTTAGGGCTTCCCTGGTGGCGCAGTGGTTGAGAGTCCGCCTGCCGATGCAGCGAACACGGGTTCGTGCCCCGGTCCGGGAAGATCCCACATGCCGCGGAGCGGCTAGGGACGTGAGCCATGGCCGCTGAGCCTGCGCGTCCGGAGCTTGTGCTCCGCAATGGGAGAGGCCACAACAGTGAGAGGCCCGCGTACCACCCAAAAAAACAAAAAACAAAAAACAAACAGAAAAAAAAACTGTTGCTTTCAAGAAGTTAGAATAATATTGTTTACTAAAATAGAAGACAACATTTAAGAATGACTCTTTGGCTTAAAAGGGGGAGATTAAATCTACAAACATGGCTAGACCTGCTATTTTCCTCGTATTTGAGCAGATTCAGTGCCATATAATCATCAAACAGGATCTTCAATGTGAATGTTAGACAGTAAACACATTCTATGTTGAAACACTCTGAGTATTGAATAACTTTCTTGAATCTCATGGTGTATCCTGGAACAACTGCATTGACATTTGCACTGATGTTGCAAAAGCCAATGATGGACAAAACTGTAACTTAATATGAATCAAGGCAATGGCACTAAACTATCTAGTTGACATTACATTTGTCTCTGTTAAACACTTGCAGAAAAACAAGCCAGCTTCCCTTTAAAATGGCCTCAATAAGGCAGCAAAAAACATTAATTTGATTACATTTTGATCCATGAGGATGCATCTTAAAATTCTCAATGACTTAGTGATTTCACATAAAGCACTTTTATTGCATACTGAAATATCCTCGTAGTCTCCAGGAAAAAGCACATGTGCAATGCTGTAAGCTGAACCAGCAGGTTTAAAAAAAAAAAAAGTGGCAAAATACACATAACATAGCATGCAAATGAACTTATTTGCAAAACAGAAAGAGACTCACAGACATAGAAAACAAACTGATGGTTACTGAAGGGAAAGGGGGGTAGGGGAGGGATAAATTAGGAGGCTGGGATTAACATATACACACTACTATGTATAAAATAGATAACCAACAAGGACCTACCGT
This sequence comes from Lipotes vexillifer, assembly GCF_000442215.2. Lineage (NCBI taxonomy): Eukaryota > Metazoa > Chordata > Mammalia > Artiodactyla > Lipotidae > Lipotes > Lipotes vexillifer. Next base: position 2,170,235 of record NW_006779481.1, on the reverse strand, counting down.
ATAGCACAGGGAACTATACTCAATATTATTATATATATATATATATATATATATATATATATATATATATATATATATATATATATGAAGCTCTGGGCTGTACACCTGAAACACAATATTATAAATCAACTATATTTCAATTTAAAAATTTTTTTAATTGTGGCAAAATACACATAACACTATTTTAATCACTTTAAGTGCATAATTAGGTGGTATTAAGTACATTTACAATGTTGGGCAACTATCACCACCCACCTCCAGAACATTTTCATCAGCCCAAAAAAACCTTTGTACCTGTTAAACAATAACTC
>NW_006779481.1:2095391-2169914 GCF_000442215.2 Lipotes vexillifer | reverse complement strand
CTTTCCCTAGCCCCCCAGTACCTCTATTCTACTTTCTGTCTCTATGAATTTGCCTATTCTAGATATTTCACAGAAGCAAAATCATACAATACCTGACACTTTGTGTCTGGCTTTTTTTCATTTGGCATGTTTTCAAGGTTCATTCAAGTTGTAGCAAGTATCCAAATTTCATTCTCTCTTATGGCTAAATAATATTCCGTTATATGTATACCACATTTTGTTTATCCATTCATCTATTATTCACACTTGGGTTGTTTCTACCTTCTGGCTATTGAGCATAATGCTAAAATGAACATTGGTGTATAAGTATCTGTTTGGGTTCCTGCTTTCAATTCTTTGGGGTATATATCTAGAAGTGTGATTACTGGATCTTATAATGACACTATGTTTAACTTTATGAGAAGTTAATTGGTGTCCACAGCAGCTGTACTGTTTTACAGTCTCACCAGCATTGCGTAAGAAATCCAATTTCTCCATATCCTTGCCAACACTTGTTATTTTCTATTATTGATAATAGCCATCCTAATGTGTGTGTGAGCTTATTGTGATTTTGATATATATTTCCCTAATGACAAATGATGTTGAAGATCCTTTCACGTGCCTATTGGCCTTTTATATACTTTCTTTGAGAAATGTCTATTCACATCCTTTGCCCATTTTTTAATTGGCTTGTCATTTTGTTATTGCGTTGTAGGAGTTCTTTACATGTTCTGGATAGTAATCACACAATTTTACTTGCAAATATGATTGACAGACTAACTATGGTTATTCAGACTTGGTATTTGGCAGCCATTTTCTGAAATGGATGAAGTAAGCCTTTACTTTCATAGAAAACACCTGGAAGTATATTTTGCCAATGAAACAAATTTCAAGCAAAATTTAATATTTTGGAAAATTTGTATACACCACCATGAGCTTTACAGTGTTTCTAACACTTAAAAATTTTTTCTGGGGAGATCAGTGGTGATATTAATAAATGTGATTTTTTGATATTGTATAAAAAAACATGTCAGAAGACTTGGAAAATTCAGTGAACCAATATTTTCCAAATGATTGATACATAATGTTACCAAATTGGGTGTGAGTAAAAAAATCTGTTCAAAGTCCAAGAAAGACTAACGGATTGAAACTTACTAGTATAAGTTCCTCGATATGGCTAAGGTTTCCACAACTAAACCTCAACAAGTTACCTCTTTAAAATTGTGTCACAACAAAGAGGAATATCTACAATCATCTGAATAGGCAATGAAAATACTCCTGGCTTCTCCAACTAAATATCTTTGTCAGGCTGAATTTTCTTCAAATACTTCAATCAAAACAACATATCACAACAAATTGAGTGCAAAAACAGATATGAGAATCCAACTGCATTCTATTAAGCCAGACATTACAGAGATTATAAAACAAGGCTTCTCTTCTCACTAATATTTTTTGTTTTGAAAAACAGAGTTATTGGGGATTCCCTGGTGGTCCAGTGGTTAGGACTTCGCACTTTCACTGCCAAGGGCCAGGGTCCAATCCCTGGTCAGAGAACTAAGAGCCCACATGCTGTGCAGTGCAGCCAAAAAAAATTTTTTTTTAATTTCTCAGTATTAATTTCCAGTAATATAAATATATCAGTAAATAGATATATCAGCATATACAACCCATATAAACAAAATATTTTTTGAGATCCTTAATAATTTGAAAGAGTAGAAAACTGTCCTGATACCCAAAAGTTTGAAAACTCTAATAATGTATAAATAACTGGTTAGATATTGTCATAAACTTTTTTGTAAAATTAAGTTTATTAGTGTATAATCTACATGTAGTAAAATTTACCCTTTTTAGTTACATTCTATGAATTTTGGCATATAATCACCAAAGCCCATCATCCCCAAAAGTTGCTTCATATCCCTTTTATAGTCAAGCCCTCCCAAAGCCAGTCCCTGGCATCCACTGATCTGCATTCACTTCTGATAGTTTTGCCTTTTCAGAGTGTCATATACATGAAATTATACAATATGTAGCTTTTTGAGTTTGGCTTCTTTTACTTTTTTTAAAAGTTTTTATTTTATATTGGAGCATAGTTGATTAACAATGTTGTTTTAGTTTCAGGTGTACAGCAACGTGATTCATTTATACATATACATGTTATCCTTTTCCAAATTCTTTTCCCATTTAGGTTGTTACAGAGTATTGAGCAGAGTTCCTGTGCTATATAATAGGTATTTGTTGGTTTTCTGTTTTAAATATAGCAGTGTGTATATGTCAATCCTAAACTCCCAATCTATCCCTCCCTACCTCTCCCCCCCAGCACCGCCCCCCCGCCCCGCCCCATAACCATAAATTCATTCTCTAAGTCTGTGAGTCTGTTTCTGTTTTGTAAATATGTTCATTTGTATCATTTTGGCTTCTTTCACTGAATGTAATGCTTTTGAAATTCACCCACATTGTTGCATTTATCAGTAATTAATTTTCTTAACTGATGAGTAGTATTCTATGGTATGTATGGATGTACCACAAATTGTCCATTCAGGGATTTCCCTGGTGGTCCAGTGGCTAAGACTCTGCACTCCCAATGCAGGGGGCCCAGGTTCAATCCCTGGTCAGGGAACTAAATCCCACGTGCTGCAGCTAAGACCCAACACAGCCAAATAAATATTTTTGAAAATTTATCCCTTCACCAGTCGGTGAATATTTGGATTCATTTTTTTCCTTTTTTTTTTTTTTTTTTTTTTTTTTTTACTGTGTGTTTCTTTGGAGTTAAAATGGCTATGACAGCCTCATCAAAATCAGTCTTCAATCCCTTCTGGGTTAAAGCTAAACATTCCACAGAGCAGCACGCACCTATCTCTTTTGCTGAACCCGTGTCCCCTGCATTGGCAGGCGGACTCTCAACCACTGCGCCACCAGGGAAGCCCCCTTTTTTCCAATTTTGAATTAAGCTGTTATAAACATCTATATACAGGTGTCTATGTGAACATGTGTCTTCATTTCTCTGAGGTAAATACCCACAAGTGAAATTCTGAGTCATGATAAGTGTATGTTTAACTTTATAAGAAACTGCCAAACTATTTTCCAAGGAAGTCATTTTGCATTCCTATAAGCAATGTGTGAGAATTCCAGGTGCTCTTGTGTTTTCTCCAGCACTTGGTATTGTGAGTTTTCTCTTTTCCCTCCTATTTTATTTTAGCCACTGTAACAGATGGTGATAGTTGTTGCTAAACTTTTCAAAGATTTATCTTTGGTTTCCTCGAGTAAATTATTAACTGTCTAGTGGAAGGAGTTACACATTTATGTAGCTCCCAGTTACCATCAGAAAAGTGTCTATTACATAGAACCATTGGCAAATTTTACTATTCCATCAAATAAATTTTAAGTGAACAGGTCTCCTGTTGATGTGGGGAAAGTATTTGCTTGTTAAGTCTTGTGGTATCCATTTAAATTACTCTTTAATCCTCTTTATCAATGTCCTGTACAAATCAATCTTGCTCCTATACTTTTTTAAAGAGTCAGCAATAGAAAAGCAGCTTTCTTCTACATCTCAAGTTCTTGTCACCACTATGGAGAGTTCAACGTCTGTGCAGATAATATACCGGACATTGATCTTCTCCCTCTACTCCCCTGCAGCCACCCATTCTCATGGACTCACCCTCAGCTTTGTCATTTCTTAGAACTGATTCACATACTAATGTATTTTGTACCCACATTTTAGTGACTAACTTTTTTTAAACATTCAAATTATTTTAAGTAAATTTAAAGAAATGTGCAAACATCACCAAAATCCAGTTTTAGAACATTTTCATCATCTTAAAAAAGATCCCTCGGGCTTCCCTCATGGCTCAGTGGTTAAGAATCCACCTGCCAATGCAGGAGATACGGGTCAGAGTCCTAGTCCAGGAAGATCCCACATGCAGTGGAGGAACGAAGCCCGTGTGCCACAACTACTGAGCCTGTGCTCTAGAGCCCACAAGCCACAACTACTGAGCCCACTTGCCTAGAGCCTGTGCTCTACAACAAGAAAAGCCACCGCAATGAGAAGCACACACACCGCAACGAAGAGTAGCCCTTGCTCGCCACAACTAAAGAAAGCCTGTGCGCAGCAGCAAAGACCCAATGCAGCCAAAAATAAAATAAAATAAAAATAAAAAAGATCCCTCATGCTCTTTCCAGTCAATCACTGTTCCTGCCTCCAGCCCCATGTGCTATATACAAATATTAAACCTCAATATTCCCTTATTTGAACTCAACCTCTATTATTCTAGATCTCTTACTCTTTTTCTTCCATTAAAACTATTATTGGGCTTCTCTGGTGGCGCAGTGGTTGAGAGTCCGCCTGCCAATGCAGGGGACACAGGTTCGTGCCCCAGTCCGGGAAGACCCACATGCCATGGAGCGGCTGGGCCTGTGAGCCATGGCCACTGAGCCTGCACGTCCGGAGCCTGTGCTCTGCAATGGGAGAGGCCACAGCAGTGAGAGGCCCGCGTACTGCAAAAAAAACAAACAAAACAAAAACAAACAAAAACTATTATTAACTTGATTAAGTCCTTACCCCTATATTACTGTCTCCCTCAATTTCATCCCCTTCCTTGTCCCTTTTTTCTCCATCTAGCCACGTACTCCCTGGTCCATCACCACAAACATTGTCCTGCCACTTCCACCCACACTCACCCCTCATGCTTCTGTTGTCAAAACTACTGTCCTGAATCTGTTCAACTTTAAGGCCTCCCTTGCCCCTGCCTCAATATTTCACGAGAAAAAATATATAACTTTGCAGAATGATGCATTAGAGCTATTGCCTTTGAAGAAATTTCTTCAACCTGATAAAAGAGCATCTGTGAAAAACCCACAGCTAACACCATGCTTAATAGTGAAAGACTGAAAGTTTTCCCTCTAAGATCAAGAAAGCCTACTTTCACCACTGTTATTAATATTGTATTAGAGGTTCCACCCAGAGTAATTAGACAAGAGGGGAAAAAAATCAAGATTGAAAATAAAGAAGTAAAACTATTTCTATTTGCAGATGACAGGGCATTATATATAGAAAATACTAAGAAATACACATACACACAATTAGAGCTAATGAGTTCAGAAAAGTTGCAGGACCAATAACAAAAATCAATTGTATTTCTATACACTAGCAACAAATGATCTGAAAATAAAATTCAGAAAACAATTCAATTTACAATAGCATCAAAAAGAATAAAGTACTTAGTAATGAATTTAACAAAAAAGTGCAAGACATACACTTAAAACTATAAAATATGGTCAAAAGAAATTAAAGAAAGTCTTAAAGATTGAAAGGCATCCCATGTTTATAGATTGGAAGATTTAATAGTATTAAGATGGTAATACTCCCAAATTGATCTACAGATTCATTGCAACTCCTATCAGTGTCCCAGCTGTTTTATTTTGGGGGTGTTTTTGGCAGAAATTTACCAATTTGTCTTAATATTCATATGGAAATGCAAGCGACCCAGAGAGTTGAGACAATCTTGAAAAGGAAGAACAAAGTTGAAGGACTAATACTTCCCATTTCAAAACTCACTACAAAGCTATAGTAATAAAGACAATGTGGTATTGACATAAGGAGACACATATAGATCATAAAATAGAAGTGGGAGTCTAGAAATAAACTCATACATCTATGTTCAATTGATTTCTACAAGGATGCCAAGACCACTCAATGGGAGACAACATAGTCTTTTCAATAAGCTGTGTTTAGTTAACTGGATATCCACATACAAAAGAATAAATGTGTATCTCTACATCATACTATATTAAAAAATCTACTCAAGATCAAAGACCTAAACGAAAGAGCTAGAACTATAAAACTCTTAGAACACATAGGTGTAAATTTTCATACCTTGAATTGGGCAACAGTTTCTTAGAAATAACACTTAAAAATAGATTCGATATCATCAAAATTTTAAACTTTTCCATGTTAAGGGAAAGGGAAAACACAACCCACAGAGTGTGAGAAAATATTTGCAAACCATCTATCAGATAAGGATCTAGTATCCAGAATATGCAAAGAACTCTTACAACTCAACAATAAAAACACTAATAATACAATTTTTAAATGGGCAAAGGATTTGGATAGTCATTTATTTGAAAAAGATACACAAATTGCCAAGAAGGATATGAAAAAAAGCTCAATATCACCAGTCATCAGGAAAATGCAAATACCACTTCACACCTGCTAAGATGGCTATAATTTAACAAATAGAAAACATGTGTTGTTGACAATACAGAAAAAATTGGAATCCTCACACATTGCTCGTAGGAAGGTAATGCAGTGCAGCCACTGTGGAAAAGTTCGGTGTTCCTCAAAAAGTTAAACATAAAATTAACATATGACCCAGCAATTCCACTCCCAGATATATAGTTTAGAGAACTGAAGACATATTCATGCCAAAACTTGTGCATTAATGTTCATAGCAGTGTTATTCATAATAGCCAAAAAGTCAAAACAACCTAAATGTCTATCAACTGATGAATGGATACACAAAAGTGGTATATCTATACAATGAAATATTATGCAGACATAAAAAGGAGCAAAATTCTGATACATGCTACAACATAGATGGACCTTGAAGACATGCTAAATGATGAAGCCAGAAACAAAAGGATGCATATGACTTCATTTGCATGAAATGTTTGGAACAGGCAAATTCATAGAAACAGAAAGCAGATTAGTGATTGCCAGGTGCTAGGGGAAGAGGAGGAATAGGGCATATTACTAATGGGTGTGGTGCTTCTTTCTGGAATGATGAAAATGTTCTAGAATTAGTGCTGTTGGTAATACAACCTTGTAAATCTACTTAAAAATCACTGAATTTTATACTTTCAAGTGACAAATTTTATCTCAATTAAAAATACACATATATGGCCTATAATATTTCTGCTTCCAGGAAGAGAGAGTAGATGTACTTTTCTTTATTCACCCCTGAGTACAACTGAAAACCCTGGATATTATATATAAAACAAACATGAAAAAACTCTGACAGGGGAGAGAAAAAGGCAGACTGGCTAGGGCCCTAAGATCAAAGGAAGAACACAGTGGGTAAGTTCCCTGAGTTTTCTTTTGGTCTCATATAGTCCAGATTTGGAGCTGAAGAATCCAGCAATTCATAAACACCAATAGATGCAGACAAAAAGGGAAAGGGGCAGTCTATCAAGAAGGAAAACTTTCAGACAATAATCACTCTATTCCAGCCAAACACCACAGAAAACACTGTGGTCCCAGCCACATCCACACTAGTAAAGGCCAAGTGGGGAGGCTAGACTTCCACCTCACTCAGGCTGTGCCAAGGTCCCCATCCCCTGCTCCTCCCAACCCCATTTTTAGTGGAGACCACATAGGGAGACTACACTTCCATCCCCATTTGACAATAATAAGGAATATAACATGGGATATCACTATAGCTCATGAAGGATAATAAGGAAATATTAACAGACAACTTTACAAACATAGATTTCACAATTTAGATAAAATGAACCAATTCCTTGAAAAATAGAAATTACTACAACCTAATACGAAATAGATAATTTGAATAACGCTATAGCTAATAAGGAAATTAAATCCATAAGTTAACACTCCCTCATTTCCAGGCCCAGATAGTTTCACTTGAGAATTTTACCAAACAGTTAAAGAAGAATTAACACTAATTCTATGCAATCTCTTCCAGAAAAAGTAATAGAAGGGAACATATTCCATTCACTTTATGAAGCTAGTATTACCCTACTACTGAAACCAAACAAAGCCAGTACAAAAAATGAAAATTACAAATAGTAATCATAAATATAGATGCAAATATCTTTAATAAAATATTAGCAAATAGAATTCAACAATGTATAAAAAGAATTTTACATCCTGACCAAGTAGGATTTCATCCAGGAATGCAAGTCTGGTTCAATACTTGAAAATCAATCAATGTAATCCACCATATTAAAGGCTAAAGATGAAAAAAAATCACATGATCATATCAATTGATGTAGAAAAAGCCTTTCATAAAATTTAATACCTATTCATGATCAAAACTCTCAGAAAACAAGGAATAGAGGAGAACTTCCTCAGCTTGATGATATACATCTACAAAAAACCTACAGCTAATGCTATACTTAGTGGTGAAAGAATGAATGCTCTCCCCCCAAACTGGAAGTAAGGCAAAGATGTCCACTCTCACCACTCATATACAACATAACACTAGAAGTGCTAGTCAGTGCAGTAAGGCAAGCAAAGGAAATATAAGGCATGTAGATGAGAAAGGAAGAAATGAATTTGTCCCTAGTTAGAGATGACATGATTTTCTACATAGAAAATTACAAGGAACCTACCAAAAGCAAAACAAAACAAAACAAAAAGTTCCCAGAACAAGTGAGTATAGTAAGATTGCAGGATACAAGATAAACACAAAAATCTATTATATTGGGTCGGCCAAAAATTTCCTTTGGTTTTTAAGTAAAAATAAAACCCACGTTTTTCATTGTCACCAAGAACTTATTGAACAATGTTTTCACCGTTTTGTTCCACTACCTTCTGCCATTTTTCAGGCAACTTCATAACTCCATCTTCCCAAAACTTTTTATCTCTTTGAGCAAAGAACTGTTCCAGGTGCCTTTTACAATCTTCCAGGGAACTGAAATTTTTTCCGTTAAGAGAACTTTGTAAAGACCAAAATAAATGGAAATCCGAAGGTGCAATGTCTGGTGAAAACGGCGGATAGTGTTGTATGAAAGGAGAGAAGGTTAGCACTCCCCTTGACAAGGATGGAAGAGGCCTTCGGGCCTAACAACACGCATACAGTTAAGGCATTGCCATTTACTTCGTGGCATCTAACCACTGTTTTTACCCATTTATGATAAAAACTCTCCAGAAAGTGGGCATAGAGGGAACCTACCTCAACATAATAAAGGCCATATACGACAAACCCACAGCAAACATCATTCTCAATGGTGAAAAACTGAAAGCATTTCCTCTAAGATAAGGAACAAGACAAGGATGTCCACTCTTACCACTATCATTCAACATAGTTTTGGAAGTCCTAGCCACAGCAATCAGAGAAGAAAAAGAAATAAAAGGGGGCTTCCCTGGTGGCGCAGTGGTTGAGAATCTGCCTGCTGATGCAGGGGACACGGGTTTGTGCCCCAGTCCAGGAGGATCCCACATGCCACGGAGCAGCTAGGCCTGTGAGCCGTGGCCGCTGAGCCTGTGCGTCCGGAGCCTGTGCTCCGCAACGGGAGAGGCCACAACAGTGAGAGGCCCACGTACAGCAAAAAAAAAAAAAAAAAAGAAATAAAAGGAATACAAATTGGAAAAGAAGAAGTAAAACTGTCACTGTTTGCAGATGACATGATACTATACATAGAGAATCCTAAAAATGCCACCAGAAAACTACTAGAGCTAATCAATGAATTTGGTAAAGTTGCAGGATACAAAATTAATGCACAGAAATCTCTTGCATTCCTATATACTAATGATGAAAAATCTGAAAGAGAAATTATGGAAACACTCTCATTTACCATTGCAACAAAAAGAATAAAATACCTAGGAATAAACCTACCTAGGGAGACAAAAGACCTGTATGCAGAAAACTATAAGACACTGATGAAAGAAATTAAAGATGATACCAACAGATGGAGAGATATACCATGTTCTTGGATTGGAAGAATCAATATTGTGAAAATGACTATACTACCCAAAGCAATCTACAGATTCAATGCAATCCCTATCAAATTACCACTGGCATTTTTTACGGAACTAGAACAAATTATCTTAAAATTTGTATGGAAACACAAAGACCCCAAATAGCCAAAGCAGTCTTGAGAAAAAACAGAGCTGGAGGAATCAGACTCCCTGACTTCAGACTATACTACAAAGCTACAGTCATTAAGACAATATGGTACTGGCATAAAAACAGAAACATAGATCAATGGAACAAGATAGAAAGCCCAGAGATAAACCCATGCACCTATGGTCAACTACTCTATGACAAAAGACGCAAAGATATACAATGGAGAAAAGACAGTCTCTTCAATAAGTGGTGCTGGGAAAACTGGACAGCTACATGTAGAAGAATGAAATTAGAACACTCCCTAACACCATACACAAAAATAAACTCAAAATGGATTTGAGGCCTAAATGTAAGACCGGTCACTATAAAACTCTTAGAGGAAAACATAGGAAGAACACTCTTTGACATAAATAACAGCAAGATCTTTTTTTTTTTTTTTTTGCGATGCCTGGAAATAAAAACAAAAATAAACAAATGGGACCCAATGAAACTTCAAAGCTTTTGCACAGCAAAGGAAACCATAAACAAGACAAAAAGACAACCCTCAGAATGGGAGAAAATATTTGCAAATGAATCAACGGACAAAGGATTAATCTCCAAAATATATAAACAGCTCATGCAGCTCAATATTGAAAAAACAAACAACCCAATCCAAAAATGGGCAGAAGACCTAAACAGACATTTCTCCAAAGAAGACATACAGATGGCCAAGAAGCACATGAAAAGCTGCTCAACGTCACTAATTATTAGAGAAATGCAAATCAAAGTTACAATGAGGTATCACCTCACACCAGTTAGAATGGGCATCATCAGAAAATCTACAAACAACAAATGCTGGAGAGAGTGTGGAGAAAAGGGAACCCTCTTGCACTGTTGGTGGGAATGTAAATTGATACAGCCATGGAGAACAGCATGGAGGTTCCTTAAAAAACTAAAAATAGAATTACAATATGATCCAGCAATCCCACTACTGGGCATATACCCAGAGAAAACCATAATTCAAAAAGACACATGCACCCCAATGTTCATTGCAGCACTATTTACAATTGCCAGGTCATGGAAGCAACCTAAATGCCCATCAACAGACGAATGGATAAAGAAGTTGTGGTACATATATACAATGGAATATTACTCAGCCATAAAAAGGAACACAATTGAGTCATTTGTTGAGACATGGCTGGATCTAGAGACTGTCATACAGAGTGAAGTAAGTCAGAAAGAGAAAAACAAATATCGTATATTAACACATGTATGTGGAACCTAGAAAAATGGTACAGATGAACCGGTTTGCAGGGCAGAAGTTGAGACACAGATGTAGAGAACAAGCGTATGGACACCAAGGGGGGATAACCGTGGTGGGGTGGGGATGGTGGTGTGCTGAATTGGGCGATTGGGATTGACATGTATACACTGATGTGTATAAAATGGATGACTAATAAGAACCTGCAGTATAAAACAAAAACAAACAAACAAACAAAAGACAACTAATACTAAACTTTCTTTGGGTTATTTGTATGGAAATATGTTCATATAAATGTTTCAGACATTACATGAAATTTCTAAAGATCTTATATGTTCTGGTATAATGTTATAAGTCATAATTCTAGTTATTACTTTAAAATGTATATCTCAGAAATTTTTTAAAAAAAAAGAAAAAAGAAGGAAAAAAAGGAAAAAAAAGAAAAAGAAAAAGAAATAAAGAAAAAAAAAGAAAGAAAAAAAAAGAAAACGGCGGATGAATGAGAACTTCCCAGCCAAGCTGTAATAGTTTTTGCCTGGTCATCAAACAAACATGCGGTCTTGCATTATCCTGATGGAAGATTATGTGTTTTCTGTAATTCTGGATGTTTTTCGTCTAGTGCTGTTTCCAGTTGGTCTAACTGGGAGCAGTACTTGTTGGAATTAATCGTTTGGTTTTCCAGAAGGAGATCATAATAGAGGACTCCCTTCCAATCCCACCATATATACAACTTCACCTTCTTTGGATGAAGACCAGGCTTTGGTGTGGTTGCTGGTGGATTATTTTCCTTGCCCCATGATCTCTTCTGTTCCACATTATTGTACAGTATCTACTTTTCATCACCCGTCACAATTTGTTTTAAAAACGTAACATTTTCGTTACGTTTAAGTAGAGACTCGCATACGAAAATACGTAGGTTTTTTTGCTTAACTTATGTGGAAACCAAACATCAAAGCGATTAACATAACCAAGCTAGTGCAAATGATTCTCAACTCTTGATTTGGATATTTTGAGTATGTCGGCTATCTCCCGTGTGGTGTAACATTGATTGTTCTCAATTAATGTCTCGATTTGATCGCTATCAACTTCAACTAGTCCGACCATGTAGCATCATCCAGTGAGAAATCTCCAGCATGAAACTCGGCAAACCACTTTTGACACATTCAATCAGTCACAGCACCTTCTCCATACACTGCACAAATCTTTCTTTGTGTTTTAGTTGCGTTTTTACCTCTCTTGAATTAATAAAGCATAATATGCCGGAAATGTTGCTTTTTTTCTTCCATCTTCAACATTAAAATGGTTACACAAAAATTCACCAATTTTGATAAGTTTTTTAAAAAATGCATGATGATATGACAGCTGTCACAGTGCAATCTAACAAAATTCAAAAACAAAACTTTGAATGAAGTTAAAGACAACTAAGAGATACTAGAGCCATCTTATAGAAAAAACCGAACTCTTTGGCCAGCCCAATATTTCTATATATCAGCAATGAACACATGGACAACAAAATTTTAGATGCAATACCACTTATACTTGTGCAAAATAAAAATTAAATACTTAGGTGTAGGTCTAACAAAATATGTAGAACACATATGCAGAAAACTACAAAACACTGATGAAATAAATCAAAGGCTTATATAAATGAAGAGACTGTGTTCATGGACTGGAAGATTCAGTGTTGTTAACAAATCAGTCCTTCACAAACTGAAATGTAGATTTAACCTAATTCCTATTAAAATACCAAGAACATTTTCTGTAATATAGACACTACTACTCTAAAATCTATATGGAGGGACTTCCCTGGTGGCGCAGAGATTGGGATTCCACGGTCCCAGTGCAGGGGGTCTGGGTTCAATCCCTGGTCGGGGAACTAGATCCCACATGCATGCCACAACCGGAAGTTCACATGCCAGAGCTAAGGAGATGGCGTGCGCAACTAAGGAGCCCTGGAGCTGCAACTAAGGAGCCAGCAAGCTGGAACTAAGGAGCCCGTGAGCCACAACTAAGACCCGGAACAAACAATTAATTAATTAATTAACTATTAAAAAATAAAATAAAATCTATATGGAAAGGCAAAGGAATTAGAATAGCTAAAATAATTTATAAAAAGAAAAATAAGGACTTCTCTGGAAGTCCAGTGGTTGATACTTCGCCTTTCAATGCAGGGGGTGTGGGTTTGATCCCTGGTTAGCAAGCTAAAATCCCACATGCCTCACAGCCAAAAAAACAAAACATAAAACAGAAGCAATATTGTAACAAATTCAATAAAGACTTTTAAAAAATGGTCCACATCAAAAAAATCATTAAACATTTTTTTAAAAAAGAAGAAAGTGGGAAGAATCAGCCTACCCAATTTCAAGATGTATTATATAGCTTCAGTAATCAAGACTGTGTGGTATTCGAGGATGTACGAATACACAGAACAATGGAACAGACTAGAAAACCCGGAAATTGACCCCAAAAAATACACTGAAATGAATTTTCACAAAGGTGCAAAAACAATAATGGAGAAAGTATAGCCCTTTAAACAAATGGTGCTGAAGCAAATGGACATTCATAGGGAAGGGAACAAAATCCTCTACCTAAACATGACACTTTATACAAAAAAATACCTCAAAATGGATTAAATAAAAAATGGAAAACTATAAAACTTTTACCAAGAAAAAAAAACATAGGTGTAAATCTTTTTTAGTTCTAAGATTAGACCAAGAGTTCTTAGGCTTGACATCAAAAGCAGTATATGTGAGGGACTTCCCTGGTGGTGCAGTGGTTAAGAATCCACCTGACAATGCAGGGGACATGGATTTGATCCCTGGTCCAGAAAGATCCCACATGCTGCGGAGCAATTAAGCCCACAACTACTGAGCCTGCGCTCTAGAGCCTGTGAACCACAACTTCTGAGGCCCACGTGCCTAGAACCCATGCTCCGCAACAAGAGAAGCCACTGCAATGAGAAGCCCGCGCACCGCAATGAAGAGTAGCCCTTGCTCACTGCAACTAGAGAAAGCCCGCACGCAGCAACGAAGACCCAACGCAGCCAAAAATTAGTTAATTAATTTTCTAAAAAATCACTATACATGAAAAGAAAACTTGATAAATTGGACCTCACCAAAAGTTAAAACTTTTGTTTTCCAAAAGATTCTAAGAAGTTAAAAGACAAGCTGCAAACTGAGAGAAATACTTGGAAACCACATATCTGACAAAGGTCTAGTATCTAGAATATATAAAGAAATCCCAAAACATAACATTAAAAAACAAAACAAAACAAAAACACACCAAACAATTCAACTAGAAAATGAGCAAAAGAAATGAACAGACATTTCACCAAAATGGATATACAGATGGCAAAGTACATGAAAAAAATGTTCAACATTATTAGCCATTAAGGAAGTGGAAATTAAAACCACAATGAGATATCACCACATGTCTATCTGAATAGCTAAAATTAAAAATAGTAGTAACACCAAATGCTGGCTAGGATGCAGAGAAACTGGATCATTCATATATTACTGGTGGGAATGTAAAATGTTATAGCCACTCTGGAAAACAGTTTGACAGTTTCTTAAAAAACTAAACATGCAATTACCAAAGGGCAGGTGCACTGAGCAATTGCACTCCTAGGCATTTATCCCAGAGAAATGAAAACTTATGTTCACACAAAAATTCTACAGAAGTTTCCATAGCAACTTTATTTGTAATAGACAAAAAGCTGAGGCAACCCAGATATTCTTCAATGGGTGAAAATTTAAACAAACTGGTACATCCATACCATAGTAGTAAAAAGGAACAAACTATTGAAACACACAACTTGGATCTCCAGAAAATTATGTTGAGTAAAAAAAAAGCCAGTCCCAAAAGTTTATATACTGTATACTTCCATTTATATAAAATTCTTGAAATGACAAGATCCTAAAAATGGAGAACAGATTAGTAGTTGCTAGGAGTTAAACAGGGAGTGGGGGGGCTGGAGTGAAGTGGGTGTGGCTACAAAAGTGCAACATGAATGATCTTCAAGGTGATGGAAATGTTGTCTTGACTGTATTTGTCAATATACTGGTTGTGATACTGTACTACAGTTCTGCAAAATGTTATTGTTAGGGGAAATGGGGTAAAAGATACACAGGATCTCTGTGCTGTTTTTTACGATTATGTATAAATCTACAATTACCTCAAAAAAAAAAAAAGCCTTTGCCTCGGGTCAACTGTCCTTCCATATACTCGGCTAGTCTGGATCATCCATTTAGCTCAAACTGCTCACTCTAGCTCCTTCCTCTCAAAAGATACCACCACCACCAAACATTTACTGGGCATTTGTTATGTGACAAAGAACTTTATGTACTAACTTTATGCGCTAAGAACTTTACATGTACTAACTCATTTAATCCTCATAACAAATAACTTTGAATTCTGTTTTTCATAGGACGTAGCAGCCTCAGACACCACTCTACTTCATCCTCATCCATCCA
Organism: Lipotes vexillifer; assembly: GCF_000442215.2. Taxonomy (NCBI): domain Eukaryota; kingdom Metazoa; phylum Chordata; class Mammalia; order Artiodactyla; family Lipotidae; genus Lipotes; species Lipotes vexillifer. Next base: position 2,154,423 of record NW_006779481.1, on the reverse strand, counting down.
CTCCTTTTTTTCCCCTTCCTTTGATAATGAAAAGAAGGGTCCATTCCCCAAATTAAGGGCAATCCTTTCACTTAAGCACTGGATCATTCCTTCTCAGGGTCCTAACTCCATCCAATATCCTCTTTCTTGCGTTTTGAACCCCTGCCTTTCAACTACCTCTATTCTGTCTGAATTTAGGTATGTTCACAAATCCTTCTATCAGTTAAAAGATAAATAAATAAAAAACGTCCCCCAACCTTACTAAGCATCAGCCATTCTCACTCCTCTTAGCCACTTTTCTTAAGAATTGTTCCCATTTACTCTTTCTAATTCCTTAACTTCTATTTAGTTAACTTCCATTTAGTTCTCCAACCGCGACAACTCAGCTTCTGCTCCTACTCTATGAAAGCCTCTAACTTCTTTCCAGCATTTGACACCACTTCCCATTCCTTAATCTAAACTCTCTCTTGCTTGGGCTTCTCGGACATCACCACGCTGTAAGAGCTGAGGTAAGTGACACAGTTGACCTAAAAAGAGGGAAACAAAGTAGGGCATGCGAATGGCAAAGAAAGCAAAGGTGAGTGGAGGTTGCTACTCTTTGAGAGGGAGCTTGGGGGACAAGAGGCAGAAAGGACCACAGTGGGCATTAAAACAAATCGACCGTGACTTTCACCCTCACCTTCACCCTCTTTCTCCCCACTTCCTTCAAGGACCTGACGGTACTCAAGGAAAAACTAGACAGTAGTGGCCACGCGACAGGTGGCGGGAGCCGGCCCCTGCGGGGCGAGAAAAGCGGGCTTTCCTGCGGGTGCCGACCGCACCGCTGTGGAGGTGAAAGAAGCGCTCGGCGGCCATCGGAACCCGTTCGCGGGGCCGCGGTTGCAGCTCGGCGTGGGGCCGCTAGACGGCGGACGCGTGTGCGCGTGCGTGACGGCGCTTCCGGTCCCGAGCGAGGCGAGAGTATCCTGTGGAAGGGCGGAGACGCGGCATGAAGAGCCCTCGGCGACTCCAGTCCAGTATCAGCGCGGGGTACCCTGGAGGCGGACCGAAGGCTGGTCGAGGACTCTGCCCACCGCTGACGCGGGGAGGAGAGCGAGAACCGCCTGAGCCGGGTGTACCTTTCGCGCCCTGCGTTCCCAGCCTGGCTCTCAGCCCGCGGCCCTGAAAAGGAGGCGGGGGATCGGAGTTGGCGGGGAGATCCAGGTGAAGTAGGTTTCTCTGCAGATCCAGCGCCGTTAAACCCTGCGAACGCACACTTTTTAAAACATGAAGAAATTAAGGCTTAAGGAACTAGAGAGTCGCCTGCAACAAGTGGATGGATTCGAAAAGCCCAAGCTCCTTCTAGAACAGTATCCAACCAGGCCGCACATTGCAGGTAGGGCGGCAGCTGACCATGCCCATGTCTCGCAGGTTAGTCCTGTCTACTCACTCCATTGTGAAAATAGAAGTTATTTGGATACAGAGAAAGTCTAGAGGAATTCTGCTCTAAGATTTCATGTTGCGTTAGAGAGGACTTCCTTGACATTGCACCTGAAAACATCCCAAGCATGAGACACTCTATCGTTTTACTGTTTGTTTTTCTGCATACCCCTCAACACTGTCAGACACTTTTTAATGTGTTTGTTAATCTTATTACACTATTAACTCCTTGAGGGCAAAAATGTGCTGGTCTTGTTCACACAATTCCCAGAGCCTAGAAGAGTACCTGGTACCACTCAGGAGCTCAGTAAATACTTGCTAAATAAGGATGCATTTCCCGGTGTAACGAATTGCCAGTACGAGGATTCCTACGCTCTATACTCTGCCCTAGAAATGAATACTAGAGTTGGTAGTGGAAGGACTGAGTTTTAACAAATCCATAATAGGTGCTATATTAAATATGAGGATGCATTTCAATTTTAACAAATGATCAGAGAATCAGCAGTGTTGCTTGATGTGAGAGATTGATACTGGAAGTAAAAGAACACAGGAAAAACCATTTATATTTAATAAACATATTACCAAAGTCATTGAGGGAGTCTTAGGAAAATTAATTTTGTTGGGAACATCTGCAAGGAGGAGTCCCCCTAACTTCAACATAGTTCTGTTTCTAAGCTGCCAAAGTCAAGGAAAAAGTATACCTGCACTTACATATTGTCATAATTCTAACCAAAAATTGCACAAAATTGTGTCTGAAGTAAGACCAGTTATCTCAATTTAGATAATGATTTCTTTAATGTCTTCTTTAATGTCTTCTGGCTGCAGGGTTTCTTAGTGGAATCCTTTTTTTTTTTCCCAAATAACAATCAGTTGTTTCAAAGCTAGTGTGTATATGCTAATTCTTTGAGATACTAGCTTCAAAGTCACCAACACCTGCAGCAATAATCAGAACAGCACAGTCAGCCTGACACATCCCTGTAATTGTGTTTTTGATAAAACCTCTGGATCCTGGGGCATCAGTGATGGCCAGCAGCCCTTGGTGGGTTCAGATATCCACAGGGAGATATCAGTGAAGTTACTCATACTTAACCTTCAGTATAGCCCCAACCTTCGTGTATTTGAAAGATCCCTTTCTCATCTCAGCAGCTTCTGTTCTGCTCCTCAATAGTTCTCTTATCAGGTCTCATGAGTAGATACATGTGTCTGTAGATCATGAATATATGTGTGTGAATATATGCGTCTAAAGGCTATATTGTGGATGTAGGTCTTTTCCTTTCCCATTCTAGCTTGAACTTACAGTACCTGTGTTATGGTGACAAACTTGCTGCAAAAAAAGTTCTGTTTTAATGTTAATGCTTGTTCAGTATTAGTGGTTCCCAGACTTACAGATTTCAAAGATCAGTAAAATTTCACAACAATTTTGGAAACTGACATAGGGTTCCCAGATCTATATTTTGACAAGGAAAGATTTTCTTTTTTTTTTTTGCGGTACACAGGCCTCTCACTACTGTGGCCTCTCCCGTTGCGGAGCGCTCCGGATGCGCAGGCTCAGCAGCTGTGGCTCACGGGCCCAGCCGCTCCGTTGCATGTGGGATCTTCCTGGGCTGGGGCACGAACCCATGTCCCCTGCATCGGCAGGCGGACTCTCAACCACTGTGCCACCAGTCCAAGGAAGTCCAAGGAAAGATATTTTTTAAACCTATTTACTCTTACCATCCTTTCATAAAAGTGAAATTTCAACATCAAAGAAAAACTGATATATGTATATGTGTATGGCAATGTTTTGAACAGGTTGAGGAAAAATAAAACATTTTGACCTTATTTTTCTCATTTTACCACAAAGTTTTGTCATTCTTGGCATTGTCAGCAGAGACTAGTTTGGGGGAACCACTGGTATGTGTTATTATCCTTACTACATACCAAGTTATTATACCTTACTATTTTTTTAATAATCTGGAACACGATTTAGGGGAGGTCTAAATAATGAAAGATAAGAAATTGTTTTTCAAAGAGTCATTTGCACAAATTGGATTTTGTTCATCAACTTGCCTACTTATTCCTTAATATGTTTTTTTTGATCATTCAGCATGTATGCTCTATACAATTCATAACACATATGATGACATTGAAAATAAAGTGGTTGCAGATCTAGGATGTGGCTGTGGAGTGCTTAGCATCGGAACTGCAATGCTGGGAGCAGGGTATGTGATCCAGTACATACTATTTGGGTATGGGATGGTTTTAATAAGAAGAGTAAATAAAATCAACTGACTTATATTTATGGGACTCTATAGTGTGAGATGAGAGGAGCAAGAATCTAATACTGAGTACATTTAGAATGGGCAGAACATCAAAACAAACTAAAAAAAAAACAAAAAACAGTAACAGCAGAAGTCATATGCCCCTCTTTTATAATGAACCTAAGTTTCCAACCCCTGACAGTTTGGGAAATCATGCTGTTAAAAGACAACACTCACTGTCACTTGGTCAGTTGGGTTAAAAAGGTACATGGTTTTGGTTTTGTTGTTGTTTTGACTGGGGAGCTTTAAGTAGTAATCACTTTGTGTTTTATATTTATAGGTTGTGTGTTGGATTTGACATAGATGAAGATGCATTGGAAATATTTAATAGGAATGTAGAAGAGTTTGAGTTAACAAATGTTGACATGGTTCAGTGTGATGTGTGCTCATTATCTAACAGAATGTCCAAGTCATTTGATACAGTAATTATGAATCCTCCCTTTGGGACCAAAAATAATAAAGGTTAGTAATAAGAATCATGTGTACTGGTGTCTTTGTAGAAAAGCAAGTTTTAAAAACCATTTTCTCATTGATTGTTTGTGTTAAGTGATTTTATCACTGTTCATTAAATAAACCAATCTCTTACCTGTATAGTTATTACAGTTTGAATTTCAGTTTGTTTAATGCATGGCTAGGGAATTGAATTTTTCAATCTTTGTTTTCATAAGTTTGTGCTAAGTGAACAAATTTATCCTTATTACTTTTTCTTCATCTGCTTTCTAGAATGATTTACCTAACCCTTATGAATATGAATCCTATAAAGGCTTTTATATTTTTAGAACCTCTTTTTAATGTCTCAACATTTGAAGGTTTCAACATGTGTCCATCAGTAACAGTGATTCACTGTGGCTATTTATTTTATGTATTTTGGGGGCAAGGAGGGTAAGAAGTCAGTAAGAAGAGGAAAAGACATGCATAGTTTAAAAAGTCCTCCCTCCACCTGCCCCCACCATTCTGATTACTACTTTACTTGTTCGCTTCTGCCCTCTTTGAAAGTTGTTAATTTGGAATATAATATTAAAATTTTTACTTTAGCCTTATTTAAATGGGATAGTATAATTCTGGTTTTATTCCATCAACCTTAAAAAATATTTAGATATCTTGGTTATTTGTACTCTGTCTTGTTACAGAAAGAATTTGAAATGGCTATTTTGGAGTTTGGAAAAAATTTCTAAATACCTAGTATTCCTTTAATCTTCTATTTTGATAACAGGTATATAATGCAAATAGGGGCTTTTTCTACTCTTAACAGGGACAGATATGGCCTTTCTGAAGACTGCTTTGGAAATGGCAAGAACAGCAGTATATTCTTTACACAAATCCTCAACTAGAGAAGTAAGTTCAAATCATCATAATATTCTGTGTCATTTATTTTTAAATTCATGACAGTATTTTAAGGATTTACTGTGAATACTAAATACCAGGGTATCTAATTCTCCAGAACTTTTAAAACATCTGGCACTTAGAAAATAAATTTTCCCTTTAACTAGCTAGCATTTGTGATTAGCTTTGTCAAAGGTTTGTTCAGGCAGGAGCTGTTAACAGGAGAGTGATTATATAATTCAGGAATAGAGGAGTAGGTGTAACGGTGGTTCCAGTATGTCCTGGTTTGCCTGCGTAAGCCCTGGTTGGTGCGTCCCAGTGTCCTGGTGTGGCCTGGTGTGCATAAGGGAGGCAAGGGCGGCCTGGTTTTTCAGAACACTGAGCCTGGGAGGCTAAACTGATCTGAGTTCAGAACCCACTTCTTCCATTGTTCTTCACTGTCAGCACATAACACATAAGACTGTGTAGGATGTATTCCAGAAAATTGGGGGTGGGGCGGTACCTTTTTTTAGTGTCAGTTTAACATAGTGATCAAGAACACAGACTACAGAGCCAGCCTACCTAGATTCAAATCTGAATTCTGCTGCTTCCCAGCTGTCTTATCTTGGTCAAGGTACTTGAGTTCATTTTCATCACCTACCCTGTACTCACCTATACTCTTACAGCATAAGGAACTAAGAGCACCTTATACTTTGCAGGGTTGGTGTGAGGATTAAATGAGTTAATATTTATAAAGCACTTAAATAGTGTCTGGCAATTGTCATGTTAGCTTTTATTTTAAATCAGACACATATTAAGAGATTTTAAAGTAGTTTGTAGGAAAAATATTTTATTTGTATAAATGTAGTGTACTGGAATTCAGTTGGAAACAAATTATGAATATATGGTAATCTAATAACCTTTAAAAATATATAAAAATTACATAGCTAAAAATATATACAGGCATACCTTGTTTTATTGTCATTTGCTTTATTGCATTGTGTAGATAATGCATTTTTTACAAATTGAAGGTTTGTGGCAACCCTGCATCAAGTAAGTCTGTCAGCATCATCTTTCCAATAGCATTTGCTTACTTTGTGTCTGTGTGTCATGTTTTGGTAATTCTTGCAGTATTCCCAACTTTTTTATTATATTTGTTATGGTGATCTGTAATCTTTGATATTACTATTATAATTGTTTTGGCATTGTTTAGCAATAAAGTATTGCACACTTAATAGACTACAGTATAGTGTAAACAGAACGTTTATATGCACTGGGAAACAAAAAAATTCAGGTGACTCACTCTTGTGATATTCACTTTATTGCGGTGGTCTGGAACCAAACCTGTAATATCTCCGAGGTATGCCTGTATACTGTTAAACAGTTAGTAGTGGTACCTGCAGGTAAGCAGCAGAACACAACATGACTTTACTGGTAAATAAATCCCCATTCAGTAAGTGAAAACAAACACCAGGAATTATTGGTATCTAAAAAGCCTGTGCTGTCCCCAAGATCATCTTCAGGTTTGATGATTCACAAGGAAGTCTCATAGGACTGAGCATATCGTCATACTCTTGACTGGGATTTATTATAGCTAAAGGATACAGAGCAAAATTAGCAAAGGGAAAGGTGCATTGGTCACAGTCCAGAAGAAACCAGGTGCAAGCTTCCAGAGTTCTCTCCCAGTGAAGTCATACAGGATGCACTTAATTCTTCCAGCAAAGAAGTTTTGTGACAAGGCATGTGAAATGTTGTCACCCAGGGAAGGTCATTGGAATCTTGGTGCCAAGGGTTTTTATTGGGTACTCATCACATAGGCACCCGCTGCCTGGCACATACCCAAATTCCAGACTCCCAGTAACAAAACAGGTACTCACCATAAACATTTTAAGCACAGTGAGCCACTATTATTAAGGGATGGGGAGTGGAAACTCTCCCAAAATCTAAGTTCCCATACTCTAGCCAAAGGTCAAACTTAACATGTAGACCTTTCTAAGGATAAGCAGTCAGGCCTGCTATGAACTCTTCTGCAGTTTGGCATAACGTAAATTTTATATTACTGATATACAGTTCATGCAAACCAAGTAAAATATGCCAATAAAAAGTGCAGTTAAGCAGCAAAGTCTAATTAATTGAATGAATTCCTGTAGTCAAGGAACTCCCATCTTCGCTGTTTGGTATTGCCATGTTCCACCACCAGGAGGCAGCAGTATCAGCATTGTCTTGATCCACTTAATAGAATTTGAAGCAAATATTTACGTAAGTCCATTTTTATTTTGGCAATGTAGAAGTATTTCCATTAGCACAGCAACTAAATAATTTGAGGAATTAATCTGGTGTGTACTGTGCATACTGTGAAGGAGGTATGATAATGAACTTCTAATACTAAGACAGTCCTTAGTTTATGCTGTAGATATATCTGCTCTAAGCTTTGTGATAATTTTGCTTGTTTTAAGTATTCTATATAACTAGTAACATTGTTATTGAAGCTGACCTCAGACCCCTTAACTGTAGACCGTTGTCTTTTAAAAGTGCGTGGCCCTCTATTCATAATAGAGGTGCATTTCATAGAATTTTTTGATAGAAATACTTAGGTAAAATATAAATGTATCTTGGCAGATATGTTAATAATCTGGATGACTCTTACAGCTGTTGCCATATCTTCTTTCATTAGGCATCGTGAGAATTTAGTTCTTGGCTTATAGTTAAAGCAAAGTAGGTAGGCCAGGCACTGTTCTTTCAGTGTTTATCCCAAGCTTATCCCATTTATTCTTTGACATCTCTGCCAGAACCAACCACATTCCATTGTATAATCTAACATCTAAAACCTCTTTCACTAATCTTAGGGCTCAGATAGCAAAGAAATGTCATCATACTTTATTTCTCAAAAATTTACCAAGGATCCTAGGATTCCATTAAATTATAATATTATTTGTATTAAAGTCTATATCCTTATACAGAAGTTTTAGATCTCAAAGTAGGGGGAAAAATATGCCCAGAACTGGGATTATTTATTAAATTCAAGAACAGACTACAAGCACAAACATATTATCAGTATTGTTTATAATGGAAATATTTGAACCTCAAACATAGGGATAATTGAGTATTTTATCAATCAGGTTGAGTACTGTGAACACTACCAACATGAACAAAATGCTTATACCAAATATTGCTATCTCTACTACGGTAGTTCTAGAAAATTATGCATAAAATTTACTTAGGGGATTATGGGCAACCTTTTTTTCCATTTTTATTAATGTTGGAGTGTTATATATATATTTTAATTCATAAAGCAATTTTTATAACAAATTAGTAATCAAAAATTTTATGAAGTGGTTCAAAATTCTTAAGACCTATAAATAGCTAACATTTAGTACTTGCTCTGTATGCCATCACAGTTCAAAGCACTTTTCACATTCTGCAACAATCTGATGAGATATCATTATCATCCTCATTTAACGGATGAGGGAACTGAGGCACACAAAAAATGCGTAATCTGCTCGGGGTTACATAGCTAATAGAGCTTCAGTTCAAATGCAGGCTGTCTGGTTCCAGAAACCATGTCCTTAACCTCTGTACCATACTGCCACTGAATTGCTCATGGACATAGATCTCTGCTGAATGGTTTCTAGGATACCTGTATATATTGATGAAATAACGCTGCAGAAACCATGAGTATATTATTTACTTTGATGTACTTCTGAAATAATAGCTTTATTACTTGAATTTAATTATGTAATTTGGCTCAGATCATTAAATGGCTTGGTTTCATATTTTCAAAATATTATTCATCCAGTTGAAAAAATTTTAAGGGTCTAAATTCTAATGAAATTTTAAAAGCTTGAAAATCAAGTATTAGTAAAAAGCAATTTTTAAAAAACTTTAAAGATCAGCTCACATTAACATGTTATTTTATGTTCAGCATATTCAAAAGAAAGCTGCAGAATGGAAAATCAAGATAGATATTATTGCAGGTAAGACAATTATGTTTCTTGTAAACAAATCTCAACCCTAATTACCTAAGAAGGCCAACAGGCATTAGCCTAACCAGAATTTTTACATGTGCTGAGGAAAGATATTGTAGAACATATATTTTAGTGTAGAACATATATTTTAGTGTGGCAAAATGTGTGTGGTTTGTAGTGGGTTGGAAATGGAGTAAAGGCAGGGTATCAGTGTTTGCCCAAGAGTGTCCCAATTTATGCATTTTACTGAAAACTTTTAATGGCACCCAAGTATTTGTTCTTTCCAGGCTGACAGAACCTTATAATCATCACAGTGACTTAAGAGCTTGGGCTTAGAGTTTGTCAGGCCTTAGTTTGAAATTAATTCCTGGAAAATACCACCAGATTATGCCTGGATTACCCTTCTATTTCAACTTTCTAATTGTCCCTGGAGTCAAATAACATAAAGCTTTTAATTTTTTTAGTGGGGAACAGAATATCATCATCCACATGATATAAATGTTTGATACATTTTTATTAGTAAACTGGATAATATTCACAAACATCAAAATGGGAAAAGCATGTAACTAGAAGCTAACTATAATCCAAGTAATTCTGAAAAGCCTGAAATAAGAGTACAATAAGGGGGAAATTATTTTACACAATAATCAACTGACTGGATTAGTACTAATAGTGTTAACCACATAACTAGATCTATTGCCTTCGTAATAATTAGTAATGTAATGTGTAAAAGTCTGTCTTCCTAGTATATTCAGTATTGTCACTCCTTACCTAGTTTAAGGTATTATAATATGTAACATGCAGACCTTACAACAGTTCCAGTAGTAGCACACCAGGCCAGAGCCTTGCTACTCCAAGTGTGGTCCTCAAATGTGGACCATCAGCATTGACATCCCTTGGGAGCTTGTCAGACTTGAAGAATTTCAGGCTGCACCCAGACCTACTGAATTATAATCTGCATTTGAACAGGATTTGATTTGATTTGAAGGTGATTTGATTGCACATTATAAGTTGAAAGCTGTGATTTAGAGAGAATTTGTTGCAAAATATGAAGCATAGGTAGGTAGACTTACTGCCATCCCTCTAAAGTTGATCAGTGCTAAGTTTTGAGAACCTACATTATCCTTTAGAAGAAAAGAATATGCAAAGTGGTTTTTCATTTGAGAGCTCAGTAGGAAAATAATTAGCTACTTACTACCATTATTAAAATCCAAACCGGAAATTTTAAAAATAAGCATGGTTGTGCAATTGGTAGCTATAGATTATTTAGGAAATTAAAAATAGGAAGATACTATCATATTTTCATGGGATACACTTTGACCACTTGTTAACCTTCTATACTCTTCCCAATAATCTCAAATTTTGATATAAATGACCAAAACAAATGCCAGGCTGTTTGCCATGGCTTATTGTGGGGATATATCAAATCAGTCCTAGATAAATTAAGTGACACCTCTGAAATGTTTGGCTTATCAGCATTTAGTACTTCCTTAATTTTTTTCTTTTTTTTTTTTAAGTCAAGGGCGGTAAATGTTTGGAAGTATAATTTTTACCCTTAGGTGGCTTTTGTTTTGTAGAGCTACGATATGACCTGCCGGCATCATACAAGTTTCATAAAAGAAAATCAGTAAGTCTCTTGATTCTAGTTTATCTACATTCACTACTGAAAAACTTCACAGTAAGTAATTATTTCTAATGTTATCAAGTTGTTTGAGTGAATACAGAAAGCCAGCCTAGAAGATAAACACTTAACTCTGGAATGGGCCTATAACCACAACAGCCAATATACTGGTTTAAGATAAATTCTCAAATACTTTGGGCACAAAAATAAAAAATAAACCGATTTTATTTCTATGCAGTATACATTTTATTACTTTGTACTAATACATTCTCATATTACAAAGGCAATTTAGTGGAAGAATGTTTCTTTTGATACTTGAACAATTTGAAAGAACACAAACAGAATTATACATAAAAAAATACTCATTTTGATAACAATAACAAAAAAAGACAAGTTAAACAACAAAAAAATTTTCCTTTCTTACAGATGGACATTGAAGTGGACCTAATTCGGTTTTCTTTTTAAAAGCCTCCAGAGACAAAAGCAGCTTAAAATCTAATTAAAATGAATAAAAAATGTTTACTAAATTACTGGTCTCCGGCACCATTTTCTGTTTTCTGTTGTTTTGATGCAGGTTCTTCTATGTCTGTTTCTTCTCTTGCTCTTTTTACTGGTCCTATACAATGACAATTAATTTTCATTAAGTTCACTGTAAGCGTTACTCTATTTTAATACTAAGCATAACTACAAAAAATAATTGTTTAAACAGATTAGCAACAACTTTCCTACACCAATAAGAAAACGCTTTTCCTTTAGTACGGACCTGGCTCTCTAAACTTAGCTTCCCAACATCTTTGTTTTCCACATGTAAAATAGCATAACCAGGGTCAATTACAATCTGAGAACATCACTTACACAGAAGTTGTAAAACCACATTGCTGTTCTCTCCCACAAATAATTTCTCATCAAAGTACCAAGGGACTTGAAAAAACTTACTGGATGCACCATTTTCATCATGTTCATCATCACTGTCAAATTTAGTTTTCTTGCCCTGAAACTGTACTTTTCCTTTAGCAGACCCAATCTGGGCAGCTTTATTTCCCTTTCCTTTTCCTTTAAATCTGCGACCTGTAGAGACAAAATTGAGAAATCCATAATGTTTTAAACCTCTCATCAATGTCTTTTACCACCAATTAAAATTTTTACCCAAGCAAATGAGTTAAATACTCAAAGAAAACCAGAATTAATGACCTTTCGACTTCCATTTGTTTAGAGATTCTTGTTGATCTTCTATTATTTTTTTCAACGCTTCTTTTTCCACATCTCCTTCTAGTACTTCCCAGGTGACCTCTTTGTTCCTTAATTGTAGGTTACCATTATTTGCGTCTTTTGCTTTATCCAGTGCTTCCTTAGCTTTTTCTTTAAACAGAATTATTACCTACACCAAAGACAGAAAACAAAGGCCAGGGAATTTTACTGAACATCAGGAAGTTCTTAAAAAACTTGAAGTCACTAATTCCAACAGTTATTTATAGCACAATTCAGAAAATATCAGACATCACATCCAGTTACAGCAATAATAAAAGTAAATGACCAAGTAGAAACTATTTTCATAAACATACTAACAAAAAATTGCTTTCTTCTACTAATGTCATCTTCTAAAAGATAAGTTTCTATGAATTTTTAAACTGAGTGGTTAAAAGCATATGAATATTTTCAAACCTCTTTGGCTCCTCTGACAAAGTCTATCCATTTTATTTCACCATGATTTGAGAAAAGGATATGCAAATCTTCTCTACACGTCTGATCATCTAAGTCCCCCGAGAATCTCAGCAAGCAGCCAATCTTTTCTTCTAGAGATTTCTATAAAAATATATAAGGTGATAAAAGTTTCTTAAAAGCAACCACAAACCAGAAATGGCATATACCTCTCTCTCTCTCCTCTCTCTCTCTATATATATACATACAAGGAATAAGCTAGAAACTAAAATGCTATTTTCAAGTAGTATAAGTTTAAATAGTTTAAGTAGTTGGTGCATTTTCCTTTATCATCCTTTGTTCTACAATGGCTTCTGATTTTAACTTCTCCAGCAAATAACAGTTATTATATAAATCTTACTGTGCTGAATAAGTAATAATTTTAGGCAATATTTGGCTAGTAATTCAGTGCTATGACAACTGTAGACTTGCTTACATATGTTCTTTAAAAAGTCCCCAGGTTTTTTATTCTAAATTTGAATTACAGATTTCTTAGTAATATATACGTACCATTTCAGCATTTTCTGCTAACTTTTGTTTTTCTTCTTGCTCTCTACAAGTAAAAATATCATTAGAACGTTTCCATTTACTTCATGTATGAGAAAATTAAACCCTGATAAAGTTAACCTTAAGCATGATGACTAAACTACTTAATAACCAAAGCCAGTCCTTAGGCTTTCTGACTGATGCTAGAGTGCAACACAATGTGGCCCCAAGATTATCAAGGCAGCTTAAGACCTCAATGTTTCATTAGCAAAAGAAAGGCCTACTGTACTCATTTCAGAGCTCATCATCAGCCTCACTTCCCAGAACCAATAACTTTACCTGTCAAAGCTTTAAGGAACTAAAATGTTATGATTAGCTCAACATACTTACTGTTTAGCTCGTAATTTAGCTTCGATTTTATTTTGCTTTCTTTCTTCATTTTTTTTTGCAAAGTAATCTTCCCTGAAGGACACAAAATATAAAGGCAAAGTTCATGAGAACAAAGAGGACTGCAAATTATATTGAATGATTTAAGACATCGCACAAGAATTAATGTTACATTCTCTATCAACAAAATTACCTATAAATTCAAAATACATTAAGGAAGTCACTCATTTTTTAAAATAACAGCTTTACTAAGAAAGAATTCACATGCCATAAAATTCATTCTTTTAAAGCATATAATTCAATGACTTTTAGTATATTAAGAATTGTACAACAATCATCACTACTAATGAATTTCAGAACATTTTCATCACCACAAAAAAGAAACCCTATATTCGCTAAGAATCTCATGCTGATTTTCATTTTTCATGTATAGAAAACAGAAAGTATACCAAAAGTTATGCAACTACTTTGCTTCATAGTTTTTTAGTGTTAATTTCACAAAAGCAAAAATTCTGAAATCCCTGAGACCAAGAATAAGAGCAATTATGAAAATCACAAGTTAAAAAAATCTTTCTGAGAGTTTAACACTGACAGTTTGATTTATCACTGTGCATCTCTAAGTCCATCAGACTTAGTATACAGCATTTAGGAGACTGTGCAATGCAAAAGTAGGGGATTATGGCCCTACAACCATATCATGAAAATGTCCTGGTTTGTCCTAATTTTTAGACACACACACAGGTGCGCACACACACACACACCAAGAATGTGATTCAAATCTCTATTAAATAATCCTTTGTACTGTATAAAAATACAGGCATATATAGATTATGAGAATAGATAAAAAAATTGTACAGTGATTTATTCTCTAACCACACCAAAAGTTCAGATTTTAGCATCAAGCCTAACTATAAGTTTCACATGCAAAGTAAGTACTAAAGCTTAACTTCCCTTATTACGTGCTTGAAAAGGTCCTAACACTTCCTTACAGTCTCAAAGGACTAGTAGTTCCAGAGCAAACTTCAAGCATTTCTCAAAGGATGCCTAAGGATACTAAAAATACTGGTCTTACTGTAGGGAATGTTATGCTATACTCCTTACCCCAGTGTGTCAATTCCAGACAACTAAGTGGCCAAAAAAAAAAAAAAACATCAAGTTGACTTACTTGAAAAGTATTAGCAGGTCTGTGTCTTTGTACTTCTGGCCAGTGGTCTCAACAAACTTCTTAGCAGATTCAATGGTATCAAATACAGCAAATATTGATCCCTATTAGAAGTGGAAGAAAAGTTGGGTTTTTTTTTTTTTGTTACATCCCAAGTATTTTTCTACTAGAAAAAGTCTTTTACATCATACAACCATACCTTAAATGCTTTGTGCAATGTTCTTCTCATCTGAATATTTAGTACCTGACCTTTATCTTCCAACCATTCTTTTATGTCATCAAGGGTTGCATCAATTGGGAAGCCTTTCTGTGAAGAGTAGGAAGAAATGTACAAATGACAACTCAAGTAAACGATTTGTCAGAAATTCTGATTTATTGTGTCTTGAAATGAAGCGAGGATATATATATCTCTCTTTCTCTGTCTCTTAAATGTTTAATAGCTCTGGTTAAGAGCTACTGTTGACCAGTGCAAGAGAAGTGACTCGTTTATCTGGGATTCACTTCAAAATAATCCAGATAGGCCAAAGATAAAACAAGATTAATCACGTTAGTAACTGCTGAAGTTGGATAATAGTACATTATATATTCAATCTACTTCTGTATGTCTGAATTTTTGCAGAATAAAATAATCTACTTAAAAATTAATGTGCTAAAGAAAACAGCTAACAAGTTTAGCTGTTGATAAGTAAGAACAGTTGATGTGCACTGGGTACTTACAATATGTATGTCAAAGATTTTGCCCAATGTTATATGGGTTTTTTCATTTAATTCTCACAATAGTTCTATAAGGTAAAAAATATTATCCCCATTTATGAAGATAAAGCTTACAGAGGCTAAGAATATTGCCCAAGGATATACAGTAAGTGGTGAAGCTATGATTCCTGAGCCCTTATTCTTATCCACCCTATGTGCTTTCTAAATAAATTTAAGATATAATTAAATGCATTAAAGGCCCACTTACAATATAAACAGATCTGTTTTTTACATCATTTTTATACTCATCAGTCACTTCAGGGAGGGGTTTGCTTGGAGATCTTCTAATTTTAGTTTTATCTTCACTTATTTCCATAAGTTCCGCCTTTGATTTGCTCAATGCTTCTACTATTACATTAAAGTCTGTTGTTAGCCGGTTTAACCTGCAAAAATATATATATAAAAGCATTGTAAAACTTAGTAGTAGCACCTGCTGTTAGCAGAAAATCTTATAATTTAAAAAAGGTTTTTACCTATTAAATTTTATCATTATCTCCAAAGGTACCCAGCCTTCATCCAGTTTGATCTGTTCCTTTAAAAATTTGTCACGTGGCAAATTGAAGTCACCAAAATAATACTGCAAGATAATTACAGTATATTGCAGAGCACTGTATAATATTAAGTATAAAAAATTACCATTACATCACCAAGTTCTAGTCTTTAAAAATACATGTCAAAACTTAACTGGTGGGACTTCCCTGGTGGTCAGTGGGTAAGACTCCACGTTCCCCATGCAGGGGGCCCAGGTTCAATCCCTGGTCGGGGAACTAGATCCCACAGGCATGCCACAACTAAGAAGTCCCCATGCCACAACTAAGACCTGGGACAGCCAAAATAAATAAATATTAAAAAAAAAAAACAAAACTTAACTGGCAATAAACATTTTCTCTTAAATACACTGTAATATTTATAATACATATTAACAGAAAGATAAAACTAAAAATAATTATTGAAACAATATATTTAGCAGATGTGACAATAGATAAGAAAGCCTTAAAACAAAAACATATTTAAGGATTTGGTATATGAAAAGCCTCTTATTTCAAGTCAGTGAGGAAAGAACAGATTGTTAAATTTAAGAAACTAGAATAATCTGATTAATCACTCTAATTTTTAAAAAAATAGAAAAATTTAAAAGTTAAAAAATTAGGTAAGCTGGGACGAATTGAGAGTGGCATGGACATATATACACTACCAAACGTAAAATAGCTAGCTAGTGGGAAGCAGCTGCATAGCACAGGGAGATCAGCTCTGTGCTTTGTGACCACCTAGAGGGGTGGGATAGGGAGGGTGGGAGGGAGCTGCAAAAGGGAGGGGATATGGGGATATATGTATATGTATAGCTGATTCACTTTGTTATACAGTAGAAACTAACACACCATTGTAAAGCAATTATACTCCAATAAAGATGTTAAAAAAAAATTAGGTGAGTATTTACCTAATTTAAGCACAGAGGCACTCTTCCTTAGTATAAAAACAAAGAAAAAAGTATACATGAAAAGACCCAGGTGTGTGACTACTTGGAATGCCAAAAGTAGCATAAAAAGTAAAAGACAAACACAAAAGCTTATGAATACTTCTTATATATCAACGAAGCAGAAAAAAAAATCTGAAAACCCTAATAGAAAAATGAGTAAAGGACACTTTTGTTTTGGCCGCACCACACTGCATGCAGGATCTTAGTTCCCCAACCAGGGATGGAACCCGCGCCCCCTGCATTGGAAGCATGGAGTCTTAACCACTTGTCTTCCAGGGAAGTCCCAGTAAAGGACATTTTTTTTTAATTACTAAAAATAAAAATGTACTATAAACATTAAAAAGTTCAAGCTCACTATTAACCAAATAAATGCAATTTAAAGCAACGAAAAGCATTTAGCCAAAACTCTAAAGACAAGAATACCCAGTATTGGCCTGAACACAGAGAAATGGTCATGCAGGTAGATATGTTAATTGGCAGTAAGTATCAAAAATCAAAAGTTCTGGGGGCTTCCTTCCAGTGGTTGAGAGTCCACCTGCCCATGCAGGGGACAGGTTCATGCCCTGGTCTGGGAAGATCCCACCTGCCACGGAGCAGCTGGGTCCATGAGCCATGGCCGCTGAGCCTGTGCTCCGCAACAGGAGAGGCCACAACAGTGAGAGGCCCGCGTACCGCAAAAAAATAAAAAGTTCTAAAAAAACATGTATAACCCTTGAGGCAGTACATGTCCCTCTAGGAATTTTATCTTAGAGAAATCAATAAACATGTTTAGTAACATTTATATATAAAGATATTCATCGTAGAACTATTACAGCTAAAAAATTGGATATGTCCTACATTATCAAATAGGGGATGGTGTAAATTACTGATGATACAAAACTACTCCCCCATAATGCATCCTATGTTTGGTGGGGGGAAAAGGGAAAAAATTATATTTTTATATTTTATATTATTTTATATTATTATATATACTGACCAATTTGTGAAAAGGTATTTATCAGGCTTTTAACCTTGATTACCTCAAGAGGGTGAGATTTGAGAGGTGGCAGGTTGTGGGACATTATTAACTTTTTCTATATACAGTTTTCTTCACAATTATAAAGAAATTAATAAAAAAAAAAGCTGTAACACAGGAAATTTAAAATAACAGAGAAGTGCAACTTTGAAAAAGTTCTGAGAGTTGCAAAAAAACACCAAACAATATGATCTAAAGTTCCTCATTAAGAATATAAAACATAAATTAAGAGATAATTTCCCATGTAGCCATTACTGATACTGTAAAGCACCAACTTAAACACAATACCTAAATTCAAAAAAAACGTTAAGAGAAAACAGATACTCTTAAAAGTTACAATGGCTGAGACTTCCCTGGTAGTCCAGTGGTTAAGACTTCGTCTTTCAATGTAGGGGCTGCAGGTTCCAGCTAAGATCCCACATGCCTCACGACCATAAAACAGAATATTGTAACAAATTCAATAAAGACTTTAAAAATGGTCACATCAAAAAAAAAAAAAAAGCACCACCAAAAAAAGAAAAACCCAAAAAACAAACCAACCAAAAAACACCTTTAAAAAGTTACAATGGCTGAGAACACCTAATTGGGCAGGAAAAACTACTAGGACCTGCAAGAATAAAGTGCTATTTAACAGGGAAGGTATTTTACAAAGGATTTTAAAAGTTATTTTACTTTGTGCTAGGCACTACTCCAAATGTTTTACATTTTGTGAACTAATGTAATCCTCACAACCACCTTATGAGGAGGGTACACTATTTTCCTCGCTTTACAGACTAGCAGAAAAAAGTTAACTAATACTATAGTGTTACTCTTTGAAATGTCTTTGTTCTTGAGTTTCAGAAACAGGCTCCACCAATATAAAACTGTATACTACTGTATGTTTATCTAACTCCAAGAATCAAAGACAAACCAAAAGTTCAATAGGTCAATATACTGAAATTAAATGATCTATCTGTATTTTTTTTGAGGCCCTAAATTTCCTCTCAAAGAGCCTGGTTTTGCAGTGTAATACCACAGGAATCATACCTCGATTTGATGACAGATTTTGGCCTCCAGAGCAGCCATTTTTTCATTATCACCATTTTCTGCCATTCTGGCTATCTGTAAAATTTCCCAAATTGGCATAAAAAAGTTATTTACTTTTTACGTAAAACTCAAGACAATTAAAAGAATGTTCTAAAATTATCAATATCCCACTGTTTTCCTAAAAATCAGTAATTTTTAATTTCATGGGTTCAATTTCTCTACTCAATTCTCAAATTTCAACAAAACTTTGAAATTAGTGATGAAAAACTATGGATAATCCACACCCCTTCCAGTAAATCACTGTTCCATCTTCTATAACAAAGTGAGTGGTTATCTTCATTTAGCTGATCTAGAAAGCTTTGAGGGAAAAAACTCCATTCAACCACTTACCAATCATTACCAGGTTTAAGTAGATCATCATCTGTCGGTATATTACTGTGGATCTCAGTCTTTTTTGGTGTGGGCCGAATTTCGTTGAAAACTAGTCATAGCTGACTTACCAAAAATTTGTTATCAACAAGATTATGTATCAAAACATTAAGGTAAAAAAAATTCAAACACTTACATACAGTCAGGGATAGATTAAATAAATGCTAATGATAAGGAACATAGGAAAATGATAATTTGAGAAACTGAGGACACTAAAATAACATTAAACTGGGCGTATGCCTACTAATTTACTAATACATTGGTTAACCTTACAGCCAGTTTCTTCCTGTTTCACATCCCTGACAATAGCATTGTAGGAAAAAATGAAGCTGTGAAGTTGGTTTGCTAGGGATAACAAAGTCTCCTGACTTCAAATTACTTGCTTCTAGTGCTCCATTAAAACCATCCAAACACCGTGTAGAACAGTATATTTAAAAGAATTCATCAAGGATATCTGCCATTAATTAACTCTAGCGATGAACTATGACTGGTACACTTCTTGGAGGCATGGCTTTACAATTTGTAATTGCTATGCAATACAACCTGGATGCACACTGGAAGCTCTCCTATGGTGCAACATCTCACTACAAAATTTGGCCAATCTTACGCTTTGGCTGTCGATCATAATTCCTAAGTTATTACTGTAATCTAGGGCCCCCTATAAAACAAAAGGGTGAGATGATAAAAGACCTATTTAGTCTTTGTAAGACTTCTTTGGCCTACCCAATTTTGGAACTTCATGAGATACTTTCTCAGAATGTACATACAACTAGAAGTGAAATATTACCCTCACTTTCCAATTTCGCTCAGAAGCCTTGATGTGAGTGAATGAGGACCATTAAAACCCAAGAGAGTGACGCCAGGGGAACACCTGCGGCCCCGATTCCCCGGCCTCCAATCTGTCCCACACGATCCAAGGAACCCTTCAGCGTTTAACCCACGTCGACCTCTCCAGAAACTTACACAGTCGGACAGAAACATCCGCTTTCGGCGACACTGGAAAGCGGTGGACGTACGAAACCTTAAAGACGCAGTGGGGATGCGGGCAGCCTGGGTCCAAAGAACCCACCACAGCCCGTCCCAAAGCAACCCCTCGGTCGCCTGTGCCCCAACCACGTGCGGGGGAACCCTAGCTCCTGTGAGGAACGCAGAGGTCGGCTCCCCACTTCGCAGCTGCCCGCGCCCCTCACTCCCCAGCCCAGCGCGCCGCCTCCGGCTGCGGCCCACGAGGCGCTCGCCCCGAACGCGAGGAAGGCGAGAAGCGCACACAATCAGCGTGAGGCAGCAAGGAAAGGGAACGCGCCGTCGCGCACCACGCAAAGCAGACCCTTTTGTACCTTCTTTTTAGCCACCTGGAGTTGCTCACCTTTAAGTTCCCGGTCCCACAGAGACGCGCCACAGGGTCACTAACAGCGACAGCTACGACTCCTATCCCTAGCGCCGCCGGCTTGCCCAACGCGCCTAAAGAAGATGGGGGCTGTCCCGGCAGCCCTTGCGGCCAGGGTGGGCGGGGCTTCGGGCGAGCCCGAGCCGGCTCCGCGCTCTGAGCATGCGCCGCGGACGCGGGCTCCCAAGGCCGGAGAAGTCCCGCCCTCAGTTCGAGGAGTTTGGGTTAAAATGGCCAGCGGGACCTTGGAGGATGTTAGGTTAAATATTTAATTTTAAGTATTTCTGGACAGAACTTGTATTTCCAGCCCTTCCTTAGGCTGTCCATTCACATGAAGTGGTTGACTTTTTTTTCAGATTATACTTTAAAAAAAATTGTTTTAATTATCCGTAATAGTTCCCCCTCAAAAAAATGACCAGTAAAATTTTTAAAGAGTGAAAAATTCATGGAATCTTAGAGTTGAGAAAACAATACAGTAGATCGTTTAAGAGCTGGAACTCTGAGGACTTCCCTGGCGGCCCAGTGGTTAAGACCCTGCGCTCCCACTGCAGGGGGCACGCGGTTGGATCCCTGGTCCAGGTAAGATCCCGCACGATCGGCAGCCCCGCCAAAAAAAAAAAGCTGGAATTCTGAAAACAGAAATAACGGCTCTCCAGTTTACAGGCTGTGTGATCTTGGGCAAGTTACTCAACTTCTCTATCCCTCACATATAAAATTGGGCCAATGCTAAATATCTTATACCTCGTACCGTTGTCGTGAGCATTAAATGTGATACAATATATGTACCTTGCCTGGGAACTGTGCGTGGCATATAGGAAGAGGAGCAGCATATATTAATTTAAAACAAACAAAAAACGTCATTTTAAAAAACTGAAAGGCCATCTAGTGCAGAAGCCTGTCTGCTAGATGTTTGTTTTTTTTTTTTTTAATCTTAGTTCCCCCACCAGCGATTGAATCCCGGGCCAACGGCAGTGAAAGCGCGGAGTCCTAACCACTAGACCGCCAGGGAATTCCCAAGAGCCCTTTTCTATTAGTATACTTTTTGCACAATAGTTTTAGTCACTTAAAGGAGTTTTTTCTTGTGGTGAGGCAATCTTTTATTTTCCCCTGAGTTTTCTTGAAAATTTAAAATGGTATTGGTGAAATAGCCTATTAAGTGATTTCAGAGTTTTTTGGCAGTCCCAAAACAGATCAAATGAATTTGGAAAAAAATTCAGTTATAGGTTCAATCCAGACATAACGTTAAGCCAATGAGAAAAAATGAATAGAGTTATGCTGAGGTAGTTTAAATTCAAATGAATCATGTTCTCTTTTATCCACTCAACAAATATTTATCTAGTCTCTACTTTGTACCAGACAAAATAAAAACTTAATTCATTTTTTGATCAAGTCAGTGAGAATATAGGAATTTAACAGGGCAAATCATATGCATGTCAGCGTATGCCCACTCAGCTGTTCAGCATAGTATTTACTACATGCCTACTAATGTCCTGGTGTGGAGCTTGGCAGTGGGAATGAAAAGACCCAGACTCTGCCTAGAGACAGTGACACCTAAACAAATGACCCTGCTCCTTTTATGCCCGCACAATGTCTGGGTAGAACTGCAGATACAGTCTGTTACCAGAAACCACTTACTGCAAAACATTTAGTGTTCCTGTCAGGTCCCTGATCCTTTACTTTCTCTTTCTTTTCTTCTCCTTTTCTTTCTCTGTCTCTGTCTCTGTCTCTCTTCTAGGAGCCAAGCTCCATGCAGCTACCACCCTTTAGGGAAAATGGATTCCTGGCTGCATACAAGGAAGTTTCTTTTTTCAGATGAAGCATCAAGAAGACTCTCTCTCATGCTGATGTCCATCTCTTTAATAACATAACTTTGTAGGATAATATACTAAAAGACCTTCTCTTTGAGTGTAGATTTAGTACAACTATTTTAGAGAGCAACTTGGTAATATCTGCTAAAGTTTATGATATGCATAGCTGATGGCCCCAAGGTCTACTCCTAAAAGTATATTCTAGGGAAATTTTTACATCCGTGCATAAGAAGACATGTTCAAGAATATTCATAGCAGCATAGTATATAAATGCAAAGAATTGGAAACCCATTAAATGTCCATCAAAAAAGAATGGGTAACTAAACTGTGGTGTAATTGAACAATGAAATAATAAACTATACAATGATGAAAACAAATAAACCAAAACTGCATGCATTAATGCTGGTGAAATTCACAAACATGATGCTGAATAAAAAAAAAAAAAGTTTTAGAAGAAATATAAGTAGCACCCCTAGCCATTGTGGCAGTGAAAAATCCCCTTACATTTCTAAATACTAAGAGATGGTTATTGCTTTTCCCCTGCCCTTCCTCCAATATTAAGAACAATTAGTCAGGATAATGGCATTATTCTAGCTTAGTTAGACATTTAGTTTGAAATACTTGTTAGCCATCCAGGTAGAGATGTCAAGTGGACAGTTGGTAAATGAGTTTGTAACTTAGGGGAGAAGTCAGGGTTGGAGATACAAATTTTGGAGTTATTAGCATATAGAAGATATTTAAAGCCATAGCATTAGATGAGCTGTCCTAGAGAGAGTACAGACAGTGAAGATAAGAGGGCCCAAGACTGAACCCTCTAGCATTCCAACTTTTTGGATACTGGATAAAGGAAGAGAAGCATGTACAGGAACTAGAATAAGCACAGCCGGAGAGGTACTAGGAAAATATGGTGCCATAGAAACTAAAGGGGGAGCATGTTTCAAGGAAGAAATAATCAACTGAGTAAATTCTTCTGAGAAGAGTTGCAGCCTGACCAATTTTGTCATTATGGCAGAGACTGTTACTTATCCCCCAGTATTGGCTCTCCCCTTCCTCTATAATAATATCACCCCTGGGCTTCCCTGGTGGCGCAGTGGTTGGGAGTCTGCCTGCCAATGCAGGGGACGCAGGTTCGCGCCCTGGTCTGGGAAGATCCCACATGCCGCGGAGCAACTGGGCCCATGAGCCACAATTACTGAGCCTGCGCGTCTGGAGCCTGTGCTCCGCAACAATAGAGGCCGCAATAGTGAAAGGCCCGTGCACCGCAATGAAGAGCGGCCCCCCCTTGCCACAACTAGAGAAAGCCCTCGCACAGAAACGAAGACTCAACACAGCCATAAATAAATTAATTAATTAACTGATAATAATAATATCACCCCTGATTTTTAAGCAAACGTATGGCCAATCAGAGATTAAAACTGCATTTTTCCCAGCCTCCCTTTCCAGCCTCCAGCTAAATAAGAACATGTCTGGTCAATGAGATGGAAAAGTGATGTGTGCAATTTCTAGGTCGTTCTTAAAGAGAATGAGTTTGTTCTTTTCCCACTAGCTAGGTGTGGATGTGGTCATGAGCAAAATTGGATCAAGAAAATGAAGGCAACGCCATAGGTATGGCAAAGCAGCAATAGAAGGGAGCCAAGTCCCTGACAGCCTAGAGTGTCATACCAGCCCTGATGGCCTCCTAGAATGGACTTACCATTAAACGAGATTTAAAAATAAATAAATAAAAGCAATATTGCTAGATTTTTGGTCACAGTTAGGCAACAGATCTGTCACTAAGTGGCAGAATACTCAAATAAATCAAAGCCCCAGGCCGAAAGCACCACTCTGAGGCTGCTTGGCTTGTGCTAGACTTTTCTATTTTTTTGTGTGTGTAAGATGAATGTCAGAGTGCCTAAAAGCCAGAAATTCAGTGTCTCCCTAAGCTTTGGGAATGGGTTGTAGGACCGGTTTTTTGTCTTCCTGCTAATAGATATTCAAATGTATGACAGAATCTTGCCTGAGACCTGCCTTCATTGTAACAGATCACCTGAGCATGAGGTTCTTGGGGGGAAACTAGAGCCCAATCCTATATCTGACAACTGGAGTCCTCTAATATTCCCCCCAATTATCTAATAATTATGAATAACCAAATTTTCTTGGGTCAATTTGCCACATTTGACCCAGTGAACAGGTTGGTATATATGTAAATTATAAGCAGACATTTTATAGGCGACAACACGTGGAAATTCATAAAACAGCACAGGTTCTGTACTAAGACTTTGTCTAAAATAAAATATTTGTGACACATAAAGGGAAAAGAAGGAGTCTTTGGGGGGTAAACTTTTTTTTAAAAAAACTTAAAAAATTGAATTATAACATACAAACAGTGAAGTGCATGAATTTTAAGTGTATGGCTTAATGAAGTTTCACAAATGAACACTACTTTTTAACCACCACCCAGACTGAGAGAGAGAACATTTTCAGGACTCTAGAAAGTTTCCTCTTCCAGTCAATAGCCTCCTTAAAAGTAACCAGGATAGATTAGCTTTGCATGTTCTAGAAGGTCATGTAACTGGAATCATGTTGTAAATATATATGTCGTATATGTTTGAACCACAGTTGACTTACCTATTCTTCTGTTGATGGACATTTTGCTGTTATGAATAGGCTTCTCTGAACACTCTTGTGCATGTCTTTGGGTAGATACATTCTGTGTGAATGAAATGAAATACACTCATTTCTGTGAGGTGTATAGTTAAGAGTGAAATTACTGAGTCACAGGGCAGACATGTGTTTAGCTTTACTATGAACTGCCAAATAGCTTTCTAAAGTGGTCAGATCATTTTTCACTTGCACCAGCAATGTAACTGCTAAACATCCTAGACAACATCCTATCATTCTTTTTATTTTACTTTACTTTTTTGGCTGTGCCGCACAGCACGCAGGATCTTAATTCCCCGACCAGGGATTGAACCTGGGCCCTTGGCAATGAAATCTCAGAGTCCTAACCACTGGACCACCAGGGAATTCCCCTTGCATTCTTTTTAATTTTGACCATTCTAATGATGGTGTGGTGGTATCTCATTGTGCCTTTAATTTGCACCTCCTTGATGATTTCTGATATTGAGCACTTTTTATATGCTTATTTTCCATTTGGACATCCTCCTTTGTGAAGGGCCCATCAAGTGTTTTGCCTGTTTTTAAAATGGATTTTTAGGAGTTCTTTACATAATCTAGATACAAATCCTATGTCAGATATATGTATTGTGAATATCCTCCCCTAGGCCGTGGCTTGCTTTTTCACTCTCCTATTGGTGTCTTTGGATGATTATTGCTTTTTATATTCAAGAAATTATTGCCTACTCCAAAGTCAAGGGGAGACAATATTCTCCCCTGACTTCTTTTAGAAATTTATTGTATTATTTTCACGTTTAGTTCTGCCATTCATCTCAAGTTAATTTTGAAATATAGTATAAGGTACATGACCAAGTTCCTTTTTTTTCTATATGGATAGAAAGTTAATAGCTCTAGCATCATTTATTGAGAAGATTGTTACCATGACTAGTTCTAGAATGGCTATCCAAATGTATCCAACTTTTTTTAAAAAATCAAGACGTAAAATAGCCACTTAAAAAATCCAGATAGTACATTCATGTTAATAGCAGCATTATTCACAATAGTTAAAACAAGGAAGCAACCCAAGTTTCCACTCACTGATGAATGGATAGGCAAAATGTGTAATATACAGGCAACGGGATGGATTTCAATACGTACAATGGAATTCACATTGAAAAGGAAGGAGGGACTTCCCTGGTAGTCCAGTGGTAAAGCATCCGTCCTGCAATGCAGGGGACGCGGGTTCGATCCCTGGTCAGGGAACTAAGGTCCCACATGCCACGGGGCAGCTAAGCCCGTGCACCACAACTGCTGAGCCCGCACGCCTCAACTAGGGTCTGCGTGCTGCAAACTACAGAGCACACGTGCTCTGGAGCCTGCACTCCACAACTAGAGACCCATGCGCCACAACTAGAGAGAAGCCCACGTGCTGCAGCGAACCCAAGCACTGCAACAAAAGATCCCGCATGCTGCAACGAAGATCCCATGTGCCGCAACTAAGACCCCACGCAGCCCCCCAAAATAATAAACAAAAATTTTTTTTAATTAAAAGGGAAGGAGATTCTGCAATATACTATAGCATGGACGAACCCTGAGGACATTATGCTAAGTGAAACAAACCAGTCACAAAAATACAAATACTATGTGATTCCACCTATATTATAAAAACAGAAAGTGTAAATGTGGTGGCCAGGGGCTGGAGGCAGGGGAGAATAGGGAGTTACTGTTTAATGGGTGTAGAATTTCAGTTTCACCACACGAAAAGAGTTATGGGGATGGATGGTGGTGATGGTTTCACAACAGTGTGAATGTATTTAATACCACTGAACTGTACATAATTAGCTGGAATTATTCTACTTAAAAAGATTACCACATTCATGTTTTAGTTTCCTTGAGGTACAGCTCATAGAGGAAAGGCAGGATATACGCTTGATTTTTTTCTTCTCTTCAACAATTTTCAGCATAATGAGTTGGTTTCTTAATATTCTTCAAGAGTAACCAATCAGGGCTGCAAGTTTTGAGATTAGGTTCCCCAAAGCAAGTCCTACAGTGCTGGAGATGGCACTAAATGGCATCGTCTGAGAAGGTAATTGGCCCCTGACCCTACCCAACTGATAAATTCCACTAGGTAGACATGAACCACTCAGCCAGTGGAGTAGGGAGGGCAGCAGACAATTTCTCACACACTATCCAACAATTAATTGACTTTTTGAAAAACTGCCAAAAATAATCCTCATTAATAGACAATAGATTTCAAGTGGTGACTCTTCTGGGAAACCCAAAATTTTTAGAACAGCCAAGAAGATAGAAATCCAAGGTTTTAGTAACCTTCAGTGAAAAGTAAGGCAACACTGGAAATAGTCGGGGGCAAATCAGGGAATTTGGGGCGGCAATGGCCAGAACCTCAGAATGAATAATTGGAATCAATGTTTTGGGGCAAATTTTTTTTAATTGGGAGAAATAACAGTTCAAGATTTTATGGTTATAGGGGATGCTAAATAGTAGTTTGGTAGAATTCCCTCTGTAAAGTACCTAGCTCAGAATGAAGAGAGAACTGCAGCCCTCATTTACCTACTAGAGGCTACTGATATCTACAAAAGAACCTAATAATTGAGAAAGGTCAAATTTCACAAGACCTCCAGTAAAATGAGGAAAAAGAAGTGTTTATGGAATTTGGCAACATTAAAGTCATAGGTGACTTGATAACAATTTCAGTGATGTGATAGGTATGGAAGTCCTGGAGTGGGTTGTAACAGTGAATGGCAAGTGAGGATTTGGAAACAGAGAAGTACTGACAATTATTTTAAGAAGATTTGCTGTGAAGGGGAACAAAGATAAGGGCTGCTAGGAGGAGATCTAGAGTCTATCATAATAATAGAGGGAGAAATTGGTGATCCATGAGAGAACAATTATAAGAGTGATGTCCTCGAGAAAGCAAGAAAAGACAGGATCCAGAATATGAAGGGACTGGCCTTCGATAGAGCAATGGTGCTTGTCTTTTACCAAGTGGGAAGAGAGAAAATATTGGTAAAGATACTGGAAGAGTTGGTGGTTAGAGGAATAGAGTCCGTCTTTAGTTGCTAAGATTTTTCAGTAAAGCATATGGTAGGTCATTATCTGATAGTAAGGGAGGGTTGAAATTTTTAGGATTAAAAAAAAAAAAGAAAATATAGTTGACTCAGACAGTGAAATACTGACTTTACTAGGAAAACCTTTTGGGATTATGGAACAGATACTGAGTGTTCATTTCAACTCTGTGGTCATAAATTTAAGGCACTGGTTCAGTGTTCAGCTACTCTGTTGCAGGCCCAGAGAATATCTGGAGTTATACCCAGCAGGGCAGGCAAGTGTATAAGAGCTAGAGCTGCTTTTCATAATGATGGATCAAGGAATCAAAGATAGACAAGGGGAGGAAGAAGACAGGACAAACATAATGGGCAGTTTAAAAAAAGAAGTAGTGGGGTCAGTGGACTGGAGAACCCAGGGTGTTGGATAGGAAACTATTTGGATAAAAATGATAAGAGTAGGGCTTCCCTGGTAGTGCAGTGGTTGAGAGTCCGCCTGCTGATGCAGGGGACGCGGGTTCATGCCCCGGTTCGGGAAGATCCCACATGCCACGGAACAGCTCGGCCCGTGAGCCATGGCCGCTGAGCCTGCGCGTCCGGAGCCTGTGCTCCGCAACGGGAGAGACCACAGCAGTGAGAGGCCCGCGTACTGCAAAAAAAAATAAAAAATAAGAGTAGGGAATTCCCTGGCGGTCCAGTGGTTATGACTCGGAACTTTTACTGCCGAGGGCGAGGGTTCGATTCCTGGTCTGGGAACTAAGATCCTACAAGCTGCGCGGCACAGCCGGAAAAAAAAAGAAAAAAAAAAAAAAGATGAGTAGGGATGAAGAGGAAGACAATGAGCAGCTGTCAAATCTTCAGTGAATGATGGGGAGTGACTGGGAGATGGGAGATCATTAGATTGTAGAAACAAGGAGCTGGAACTTTTGAAGAAAGAGGAAGAATAGTTCGAGTGGAATGGGAAGCAAAAAGAAAAAACAAGCATCCTTCATTCAAGCCTGGAATTATATAGGATATGAGAGAAATACTTACTTCACTTGAAAAGGCTATAGAGGAGCCAGTGTCCTCAGGACATCAACAGTTCATGCACAGTAAGGTCAAGGAGTCAGAAGCAGCATTGATGAGGGAGGTTAAGGTTAGGGGGCAGAGTGTTTACCACACATCTGGAACTCCAGGGTTCTAGAAGGCACGTAGAAAGGTTTTGGAGGGCCTGGAAGGGTGGGGAGTTTGGTCAGACTGGGAGCTGTGCTGAGCAGAATGAGGGTGACCATACAGAGGAGGTGACCAGGGAGGCTTGGGCTTCCAGTGACTGTAGAAGAGAGGGAGGTGGGGTACAAGGGGATTGCTGGCTGGGTGGGAGAACAAGTCAAGTCAGTCATTTTCAGGTCATAGTCCAGACGTTAGTTCTTCTATGCTGCCACAGCGCCCACACTTCCCAATTGGGGCACTTCTTCCTGTTTCTGTACGTGAATTAAGAGTCTAAGTCCAAGTTTGATCCTTTGTACCTTATCAGAACCAACACGTAAGTGCTTCCTCATCTATTAAAGGACACTATGTCATATGCTAGGACAAACACAGCAGGGTTCACTCGGTATAAACCCCTGAGCTTTCCTAGCTTGATGACGCTTGTTCCCATGGGAGGGGTGCACGCTATCTCCCCACTCTCCTAACCCTGGAAACCGAGACTGGTTCTCATCTCCGTGAGACCTCTCATACCATATCCAGGCCACGGGGACAGCTTAGGTTGCCGCCTGGGAAAGAGAGAGAACCCACCCGTACAAGGTGACCAATGAGCCACTCACTGCAGGCACCAGGGCAAGGTTAAGTACAGTGGCCTTCTGCCCCGACCCCAAAGAAATATTGGAATCAGAGGTAGAAGTGTGTGGTATTGTCGTATGCTCACAGAGGTCTAGTTTAGATAGATTAAATAATTCCATACTGGATAATCTTATGTTTTAAAATTCTATTGAAAATAAGTAATTTGAGAAGGTAGGTTTACACACTGTTACATTCAATGGATTGAATGACCCATGGTTCATCATAGGTCTCAGCCCCCGCTTTCAATGGTAAAGGTTTTTATACTTTTTGTCTCCCTCACTGGAAAGTGAGCTCTTTCAGGGCATAAGCCTATTCCTCTAGCTTCTCTTAAAATAATACTCACTGTGCATAAATTGTCATCTTTTATTAAATACGTTTACTGTAAAAACAGAGCTGGATGATATAATTTAAGCTGAAAACTGGACCATGGAATCTGGTCTGGGTTCAGGGAATGGAGAGAATAAATACTTGGCCTCCACTCAAGTTGATATTACCTTGGTTTTGTTCTGGATAAGCTAACAAGCAGAGCGAAGGATATAAACAGGATATACATGCCGGACGGTGAACATGGCTCCCCATAGCCTCCCTTGAATCTTTCAGAGTGCACCCAAAGGTTGCCTTTCTTAGCAATCCTGTAGGGTGGGCTGTCCCTCAAGTCAAAGCCTCAGGAACAACTTAGGCTACCATAGAAGGTGATTATTCTGAGACTCAGCGAGCCATGCCAGCCAGGTCCCTCAGGTTCTGGGCCTTGAAATTCTTGTGATGCCCACAGTCAGGCAGTCTCCCATTTTCTCTGAGTACGAGGCAGGGCCTGGGAGTTCTCCATTTCATCCTCTTGAGTTTTTCGTGAGCAGGCCTTTTGAAAAACAATGAGAAACCCTTATATCAAATTGAACCCAAGTATCATCAGGCAGTGTAAAAGAATTATGGTTGCTATTGCTTAGTTTGACATTAATTATTAATTCCACAAATATACATGGTGTGCCTACCATGTGTTTGGGCCTGAAGATACAAAAGTAAAATAAAACAGGCTCTGCCTCCTGCCTCATGAAAGCTCAGAGTCTTGTTAAATTCGTCAGGCTTTTCTCTAATGACCATTTCTTTACTGAGGGTGGACAGGATAAAAACAGGATACACTGCTTTGAAACTTTTTAAAAAGTTTATTATCATTAATTCCAGGTTGTTTAATAATCCTTTGATCTCTTTTGGTTTTCCCCTATCCCTCTGTCCTCTGCTGTTTCCCTTAAAATACTACTCAGTGCAAGTACATGGTCTGTTTTGATTAAATGGATATGTTTACTCTAAAAACAGAGCTAAGAGTTACCAACTTGAAGGATTCTTCCTCCTTTGTCTCTGGATGAAACAAACTTTGGGAGACGCACAGGAAGATTCAGAGGTTTGTTCTGGTTCTGAGAGTCAGACAGCTAGAAAGGACCACAGATAAAAATAGTGAGAACTTCAACATTTTAGGATTTCAGGAGTTCATTGTGGGAGATCAAATGCAGACATGTGAGTCTGCCAGTATAGGCTTTGTACAATCTTTTTTTTTTTTAATTAGTTAATTAATTTATTATTTGGCCGCCACACTCAGCTTGCGGGATCTCAGTTTCCTGACCAGGGATCGAAACTGTGACTCCTGCAGTGGAAGCGCAGAGTCCTAACCACTGGACCACCAGGGAATTCCCAGCTTTGTACATTTTTTTTTTTTTCCTTGCGTTATGCGGGCCTCTCACTGTTGCGGCCTCTCCCATTTGCGGAGCACAGGCTCCGGACGCGCAGGCTCAGCGGCCATGGCTCATGGGCCCAGCCGCTCCGCGGCATGTGGGATCCTCCCGAAACGGGGCACGAACCCGCGTCTCCTGCATCGGCAGGCGGACTCTCAAGCACTGCGCCACCAGGGAAGCCCAGCTTTGTACATTTTTAAAAAATATTTATTTATTTGGCTGCACTGGCTCTTAGTTGCAGCATGAGGGATCTTCGTTGCCACATACGGGATCTTTAGTGGTGGCATGTGGGATCTAGTTCCCTGTCCAGGTATTAAACCTGGGCCCCCTGCCTTGGGAGCTTGGAGTTTTAGCCACTGGACCACCAGGCAAGTCCCAAAGCTTTGTATAATCTTAACTTTCAGATTCGTCTGAAGAAAATGAACTTGTTTTCATGAAAATTCACCCTTTGTATTTCTTATGAATTTACTGCTTAATGCGTGCATGTACTTATTAATATAATTGTTCCTGGTTTTTGGAGATGTAAAATATTCTAAAAGAAGTAACTAAGCCTACGAAAAATCCTTTTACATAATAAGTATACAGAAGATCTCACAGTTTACATGCCTCAGGGCCTTTGCACTTGCTGTTTCCAAAAGTCCTAATCCTTCTTCTTTCATTCCTGAGCACAAATGTCATCTTATCAGAGAGGCCTTTGCTGACCACCCTATAAAAATAGTACCTCTCTCACAATTATACCACTCCATCTTCTTCATCCTGATTTAGTTTTTTCATAACATTTATCACCACTATCTTTTTTTTCCAGTTTTATTGAGATATAATTGACATACAGCACTGTAAGTTTAAGGTGTACAGCATAATGATTTGACTTACATATATCATGAAATGATTACCACAATATGTTCAATTAACATCCATCATCTCATATAGATACAAAATAAAAGAAAAACAAAAAAAAGTTTCTTTCCTTGTGATGAGAACTCTTTGGATTTACTCTCTTAACTTTCTTATATATCACACATCAGTGTCAACTATAGTCATGTTGTACATTACATCCTTAGTGCTTATTTTGTAACTAGAAGTTTGTACCTTTTAACCACCTTCATCCAATTCCTCCTCCCATCACTCCCTGCCAATGGTAACCACAAATCTGATCTCCTTTTCTATGAACTTTTTTTTTTACATATAAATGAGATCATACAGTATCTGTCTTTCTCTGTCTGACTTGTGTCACTTAGCATAATGCCCTCAAGGTCCATCCATGTTGTTGCAAATGGCAGGATTTCCTGGTTTTTTTGTTTGTTTTGTTTTTTACAGCTGAATAATATTCCATCTTATATATATATATATATATATATACTTTTATATATATAATTTCTTTATCCATTCATACATCAATGGACACTTAACATTCCTTCCATGTCTTGGCTATTGTAAATAATGCTGCTATGAACATGGGGGTGCAGATATCTCTTTGATATAGTGTTTTTGTTTACTTCTGATATATTCCCAGAAGTGGGATTGCTAGATCTCATTTTTAATTTTTTGAGAAATCTCCAAAAAATTACTACTCTATTCTACGGTGGTTGTACCAATTTACGATCTTATCAGCAGTGCACAAGGGTTCCCTTTTCTCCACAACCTCACTAATATTTATCTTGTCTTTTTTCCCCCCTAGCAAAGGCTCCAACACCATGGGCACTCCAAGCCTTTTGTCCTTCTAAATTTTATAACTTATTTATTTATTTTTGGCTGTGCCGCACGGCCTGCGGGATCTTTGTTCCTTGAGCAGGGATTCAACCCAGGCCCCCTGCAGTGGAAGCGCACAGTCGCAACCACTGGACTGCCAGCGAATTCCCTTCTCCTTCTCATGTATGTTGCTTCATTGGTCTTTGGAGTCTCGTTACAAAACAACAAAATGAGCACAAGGCAAATAGGGTTGGACCAGGAGTACACCTAGAACATTCTACAACCCTCAGCAATTCCCAGCCTTCCCTGGGGCATCGTGGTAAATCTGACTCTGCATTTTACATACTGACTTGATTACTTATTGTCAGTCCGCCTCAATAGAATGTCATAAACTTTCTAAAAGCAGCAACAGTGTCTTCTGTTTACTGCTTTATGACCAGTGTCCTTGGCACAGAGGGGCATAATATACGTTTTTAATAAATTTTATCCACCACCCACAAATTACCTTGGGAAAAATAATACTTCTTCTCCCACTTTAGTCACTCTGTCCTCTTGGCTCTGCTTTATTTTCTTTTAGCACATGGCTTTTTAAAAATTATCTGCTTGTTTACTTGTTTATTGTCTGTGTGCCCTGTTAGGGGAGCTCTACTAAGAATAGGGATAGTGTCTTGCTCGCCTCTGTCTTCCCAGAGTTTAGAGCAAGCCTTGGCACAGAGGAAGCGCTCGATAAGTAGTTCCTGAATAAATGAAAATAAACAGATAAGTAACTTTTCATGATGAAACTTGCCAGATAGGACAACTCTTCATGTACCTATGTTTTTATTCTATTTACTTGAAAATTTCATTTAGGTTCTCAGTTACATGTTGATTTATTCAAAGGTAAATTAAGTTTTTTAAAAAAGTCAAATTGTAACAATTGCCTCAGTTTACATGATTAAATAAGTACAACTGCATTCTGACTGGCTGAATGACTGAGTGATTGATTTAAACCCATCTTCTAAACAAATAAGATTTGAAAGATGTATAGGTACTTAATACTACTTTGTGACGTATGATTTCTGCTTTCAATTTGTATTCACCCATTATTTCTATGACTTTAAGAAGCAACAAATATAAAATGCACCTCGCTACTGAGTCCCTTTCCCCTGAGGGAAAGTAAGTAAATAAAGTCACCAGTTTCTTGTATATCCTTCCTGAAGTATTCTGTGAATGCACTAGTAAACATTTGTGTATTTTTCCTTTTCTTACACAATTAATAACATATTATACTATAGTTCTATACGTTGTTTTTGTTTTGTAGCTTGTTTTTTTTTTTACTTTATATTGGAGCTTGCTCAAGTATTATGGCTGTATTATTTGCATTTCAAAATAATCATCACGTTAAGTCTAGTTATGATATGTCACCATACAAAGATATTGTATCTATTGACTATATTCCCCACACTGTACATTTCATACCTGTGACTCATTTATTTTGCAGCTGAAAGTTTGTCCCTCTTAATCTCGCTCACCTATTTCTTTCCTCCCCCCACTTTCCCACCCTCTGGCGACCACCTCTTTGTTCTCTATACTAGACTTAACGTGATGATTATTTTGAAATGTACAGAAATATGGAATCACTATGTTGTATAACAGGAAGTAACATAGTGTTGTAGGTCAATTATACTTCAAAAAGAAACAAACTCAGAAAAAGAGATCAAATTTGTAATTACTAGACGAGGGGCAGAGGAAGGGGGAATTAGATGAAGGCAGTCAAAAGGTACAAACTTCCAGTTATAAGATAAATAAGTACTAGGAATGTAATGTACAACATGATAAATATAATTAACATTGTTGTATGTTATATATGTAAGTTGTTAAGAGAGTAAATCCTAAGAGTTCTCATCACAAAGAAAAAAGTTTTTTTCTATTGCTTTAAATTTTTATCTGTTTGATGATGGATAGTCACTAAACTTACTGTAATAATCATTCTATGATGTATGCAGGTCAAATCATTATGCTGTACACCTTAGTCTTACAAAGTGCTGTATGTCACTTATATCTCAATAAAACTGGAAGAAAAAAATGAACAACAAAGAAAGGAAAGTCATCCCTCCTTCTCTAGGGAGAAGCAAGCGGGGGGTGGATGTTAAACTAGTAAAGCTACTTCCACGTAGAAGGACACATTAGGAGAGGGAGGAAGTGTTCCCACCCTAACAAAGGACTCTTCTGATTCAGAAGGATTTGCATTTATAGATCAATGGAACAGGACAGAAAGCCCAGAAAGAAACCCACACACTTATGGGCAACTAATCTAAAACTAAGCAGGCAAGAATATACAAAAGGAGAAAAGACAGTCTCTTCAATAAGTGGTGCTGGGAAACCTAGTCAGCTACATGGAAAAGAATGAAATTAGAACATTTTCTCACACCATACACAAAAATAAACTCAAAATGGATTAAAGAATTAAATGTAAAACCAGACGCTATAAAACTTCTAGAGGAAAACACAGGCAGAACACTCTTTAACATAAATCGTGGCAGTATTTTTTTGGATCTGTCTCCTAAAAGCAATGGAAATAAAAGCAAAATTAAACCAACGGGGCCTTATTAAACGTGAAAGCTTTTGCACAGCAAAGGAAACCATAAACAAAACGAAAACACAACCTATGGACTGAGAGAAAATATTTGCAAACGATGCTACTGACAAGGGATTAACTTCCAAAATATACAAACAGCTCATACAGCTTAATATCAAACAAACAAACAACCCAGTCAAAAAATGGGCAGAAGACCTAAATGGACAGTTCTCCAAAGAAGACATACAAATGGCCAACAGGCATATGAAAAAATGCTCAATATTGCTACTAGAGAAATACAAATCAAAACTACAATGAGGTATCACCTCACACCAGTTAGAATGGCCATGATTAAAAAGTCTACAAATAATAAATGCTGGCGAGGGTGTGGAGAAAAAGGAATCCTCCTACACTGTTGGTGAGAATGTAAACTGGTACAGCCACTGTGGAGAACAGTATGGAGGTTCCTTAAAAAACTAAAAAGAGAGTTACCATATGATCCAACAATCTGATCCTCAGGTTTTTAACCTTGCTTCTTTACTTTGAAATATAGCACACCAGATTTTTAATATATGCTCATGACTCCTGGGCATACATCTAGAGGAAACACGAATTTGAAAAGATACATGCACCCCAATGTTCATAGCAGCACTATTTACAATAGCCAAGACATGGAAACAACCTAAATGTCCATCAGCAGACGACTAGATAAAGAAGACGTGGTATATATACAATGAAGTATTACTCAGCCATAAAAAAGAATGAAATAATGCCATTTGCAGTAACATGGATGGACCTAGAGACAATCATATTAAGTGAAATCAGTCAGACAGAGAAAGACAAATAGCATGATATCACTTACATGTGGAATCTTAAAAAATGATGCAAATGAACTTATTTATAAAACAGAAATAGACTCATAGACATGGAACACAAACTTATGGTTATTAAAGGGGATAGCAGTGGGGGGGATAAATTAGGAGTTTGGGATTAACAGATACACACTACTACATATAAAATAGGTAAACAATAAGGACCTACTGTATAGCATAGGGAACTATACACAATATGTTGTAATAACTTATAATGGAAAAGAATCTGAAAAAGAACATAAAACTGAATCAATTTGCTGTACATTTGAAACTAACATACTGTAAATTAATTATATTTCAATTAAAAAAAGGTAAAAGAAGTATTTGCACTTGTAATTTTGATACATTTTTCCCGGTTGCCCTGATAAATGTACCAATTTAAACTTCTATACACCTGAAACTAACACAATATTGTAAATCAACTATACTCCAATAAAAAAAAAAAACTCCGTCCATGTGAGCATGAATATAGACCCAGACACATATGAAAATGTAATATAAGATAAAGGTTTTCTGATGATCTGTTTTTCTATTCACATCTCAGTACCTCAGGTTTTTAACCTTGCTTATTTTGAAATATAACACATCAGATTTTTAATTTTAGTGGCTTTATAGCATTTTAGTATCTGACAGAGACTGTTAATGGTCCCAGTAGCTGTTAACCCCTTCTTCTTGTTTTTAACAAGACTCTGAGCTTTTACCTCAGCATGTGGCTATCCATTTTTGTGTCCGTCTACAACAGCACACATGCATACTATTGGAAGGACTTGGACTTTAAATAAGATGGAGAGACATCACAAGGAACTGCACAGAGGAGTGACATGATCACAGTGTCTTGTAGACTATATTGTTTCTGTAGTCAGCAGGGATTTATCTGCTCATCAGCAAAGGCATTTCTCAGACAGAAATGAGTGCAAACTATCCTCCAAGACCAGAACTAAAGCTGCTCTACAAGTTGAAGAGAACAGGACACTGGAGAACTTAGTGGGCGGCTCTCCTTTCCCTTAACTTAAATTATTCTAAATGTTTAGTTTTTACAGAAAGGAAAGGGGAAAGAAAAGGGAAGGAGCCTGATGAGAGTTTCTGATCCTAGATTTATGAGATGGGATGCTGTGCCACTTCCACAGATGTTTTGTTACCTTTTCGCAGTTGTTTTCTCATAAAACTTTGAGTTTCCTCATTGAAAAAAGATTTCAAAGCTTCAGCTCATTCACTGCAATGGCCAAGAACATCTTTATTTATAACTTATGGAGTAAAAACACAGGTTCACAGAAGGCGGATGTCATTATGGAAAGAAGCCCAGTTAGAACTACTTTTCAAAATATTACAGGTGCACAGATGAAAAACACAAATAGGAAATACAAAGCCACAAAATGCACTGGAAGACTGAACTTGTGTCCAGCCAAGAGGATAATGATAATTTATATTGGGCACAATTTTGGTTTAAACTTTCTAACAATTTTGTGAACCAAGTGTGTGCTGTGATTTTGGTGGGGCTGAGGCAATGCATGGACACAATGGGGCTTCTGAACTGTGGGCAATTCCTGCCCCAAACCTTTTTAGAGAACTTTCTTCTTGATTAAGAGACAAAGGTTATGGACTCCATCACACTGCCTTCCTAACTTCTTTTAAAAGCAAAGATAAAAAAGACCACAAATACATTGTTAAACCAATAACTTTGGGTTTCCATTCCTACTTAACAACACTGGAAAATAACTGTATGTGTCTTTTGTGTCCACTGGGCCTGCTATTAGGTCAACAAGGGGGAAATGTTATCTGAAAAAGTCTTCTTATAAGCTCTTGGTTGAGCCTCCAAAAATAAATGCCTTTTGCTAGAAACTGTAGGATGCAAAAGCAGAAAGAAACTCTTAACAAGGATGGTATTTCAAAGACTTTCAAAAATTATGAAGAATAAAATGCTCTATAAGTTTATTTTTTATGTATGTTTAGAGTTCCTGGCTGGGATTCCTTACCATTGTTTCCTTCTGTCTGATGTAAAGTCTCAGGTGGTAGTTAGCCAGGTTCAACCTCACCTTCCCATCTACTTTCTATCTGGAATTTTGAAGAAGTCCAAAATTATTGAAAATTCATACCCAAACTGCTTGTTGGTATTGTTATTCTGAGAACGGTGTGTGTGTGTGTGTGTGTGTGTGTGTGTTGGGGGGAGATAGAGAGACAGACAAAGAGGGAGAGAGAGGAAAAGAGAAAAATGGAGAGAGAGATGTGGAATAAAACAAATGAGTTACAAAGTGATTTCTTAATTTTATTTTCCTAGGTAACTCTGAGAACCAGAATACTTTCTGTGGGAAAAGGGGCTACAGATATTGGGATAGAATAGATTAGGTGAATACCCTGTGGTGCTTTTACCACTTCCTGACGATGCTAGGACCTTAGAAAAATTTAACTCTAATTATCCCTCTTCTGTCTTTAGTATTTTTATTGTTATGTATTTTAATTTTATGCCTAGAAACAAGAAACAATCTAGTAGCAGTAAGCATCCCTAGCATCCAGACGATGGTCTTGAAATACCATTTTTCCCTAAAAGAAATCAGGGCTGCTTGGAGAAATGGCTGATTCCAGGTTTGAGGCGGGAAATGCACAAATGAGCCAGGAGTATCTGGTCATACCAGACAGCAAAGAAGCTCTCAAATACTGGAGCTGTGCCAAAAGGGAACAACTCTGGGAAGCACTCTGCAGAGCCTTTCACTGGCTCAAGATGATAAACGGAGCATCAGTAAGAGTAACTGCAATGGACTGAAAGACGCCAAGTACATTTAAATCCATGAGTTCAAAACAATTTAAAAGAAACAACAGGGACTTCCCTGGTGGCGCAGTGGTTAAGAATCCGCCTGCCAATGCAGGGGACACGGGTTCGAGCCCTGGTCCGGGAAGATCCCACATGTCTCGGAGCAATTAAGCCCGTGCGCCACAACTACTGAGCCTGCGCTCTAGAGCCCGCGAGCCACGACTGCTGAGCCCATGAGCCACAACTATTGAAGCCCATGCACCTAGAGCCCATGCTCTGCAACAAGAGAAGCCACTGCAGTGAGAAGCCCGTGCACCGCAATGAAGAGTAGCCCCCGCTCACCCCAACTAGAGAAAGCCCGTGCACAGCAACGAAGACCCAACGCAGCCAAAAATAAATAAATAAATGTTAAAAAAAATTAAAAACAATAATCTAATAAATCACCTTTGAAGGATGCTAACAACTATTCATTTTGCAAACTGGTGCATAAAGTTAGGAATCAAGCACTTCTTCTACCTTTCCTATACAAACTATACCTCTGGGTAAACAACTAGTAAATGAAGGAAGGGTTTTCTTTATAGAAGTATTTCTATACACCAAATACACCAAGAAGAGAGAGCACTGGAAATCACCATTTTGCAATCCCTAATGAATTAAGGATCTGGGTGTTGAGCATCTATGGCTGCCAACATCAGAAAGAGACAATTACGTCTTTTGATGAATGAACACACCACCACCTGTGAAGTAATTCTGACCAAAAAAAAAAAAAAAAATCAAACCTGAATCTGATTAAGCTTCTGGATCTAACTACCAACTTATAGGAAACACAGGGGACAGAGGAATGTGCTAAACTACACAATAGGAACACAATCAGTAAAATCTCAACTCTGGGAAAGCAGAATGAATGATCTACCTTCTTCAACAATTAAATTGCAAGGAGTTAAAAAAAGAAAAGATGGATGGGGAACTTACAGATTAAGAGACCTAAAAATTTTTTCTATGAATATGAAAATAAAGGCTAATGTGCCTTTAAGCAAGTACCCTAGATATTGATCCTGTTTCAGTTGTAGCTAAAAACTAAAAATAAGACTTGTGAGAAACAGCAACTTTCAAAATTTGGACACTTGGAGTCCTCTTAATTAAGTCATACTTAAAATCATCTCCACAACTTTAATTATTTTGTAAAATAGTGTTTGCCCTCCCAAAGCAATGGCCTGCATTTAATTATAGTAAAATATTTTTCATTCATACAACAGTGATTTGGAACTTGGAATAATTCTGACCGAAATGTTTACCTTTCTTAATTCTTTCTTGTGTGCATATATCAAGAACAAAAAAAGAATTTTATAGAAAATAGGAGCTGGAAATTAAATGCCTGAGATCACAAACTATTTTCAAGATCCTTAAGAATAAGACGGGATCCATGATCTCAAAATTAGCCAAGAGACATAACATGCACATATAAATGTTAAATTCTTTAAATGTGCCAATGGAAGTTTTACTGTGGCTGAAACAGTCAGGAAAGAATTTCCAGAGGCTGGACTTTTATAGGACCTAGATAAGCTGAAAGGAGGCAAAAGTGATTGCAGCTGTTCTCATCCATTCACAAAAGAGATCTCTAAAGCCCTACTGGATAACATATTACTG
The DNA here is from genome assembly GCF_000442215.2 of Lipotes vexillifer. Lineage (NCBI taxonomy): Eukaryota > Metazoa > Chordata > Mammalia > Artiodactyla > Lipotidae > Lipotes > Lipotes vexillifer. Next base: position 2,113,496 of record NW_006779481.1, on the reverse strand, counting down.
GTTCAGCATTAAATGCAAATGTTCTTGAGAGCAATAAAATATTCTGTAATTCAAGTACAGATTGAAATACTCTGTAATTCAGTTGCTTCACTAATTCAGAAACTCAATTGTCCTTCAATTCAAATGGCCCAAATTCAAGCAGCTTTACCATGTATGCAGTGATTTATTTATTTTTATTGAAAATACAAAGTAATATTAAAGGAAAACATTTAAATAATTTAAAAATCATTCCATATCCCCCTACACTAACACAATGAATTTCACTTCTGCATATTACTTTCCACATGCATAAAGATTTTACAGACACAATGATAGTGTTCATACCATTTTATATTGTGCGTATTTTACTTACCATATCACAGACATGCCCATGTTTCTACAGTCTTCCAAACAATTTTTTTAATGGCAGTATAAGGCTTCACTCTTTTTATTAGCCCACTTTCTTCTTTGCCATTTAGATTATTTCCAATTTTTCGCTATTGTAAATAATGCAGACATAAACAACCTCATGCATTTACCTTTTTGTTTGTTTATTTTGTTTGTATGTTATTCTTTAGGTTACAAATCAAGGAGTACAATTTATGAGGAAAAAATATGGTCATTTTTATGGCATTCTATGTAGTGCCATATTGTGTTCCTAAAGGGTTGTATCTGTTTAAAATGCCTTCTTAAACAAATGTATTAAACAGGTTCTTTCTAAAATTTAAAAATAACTCAGAAAAATTAGGTAGTTTTACACTTACATACTTAAAGTTAAAAATAATTATTGTCTCTTAAAAAATAAAGAGTGTGGGTAGATGATCTAACAGATTACTAAAAGTTTAGATGAGTTAACTTAAGCTATGCTTCTTAACTTTTCTCAAGTTATGGCACACATGGACAGTGATATGGTAGGCACACTGGAGAAAATGGACAAAGATGTTTCTGGCCCTGAAGCTTCAGCTACCCAGGCCACCTCTGGCTACTCCAAGAGCTGTGGGGATCCATATCTAGGCACATCTATCACCCAAAGAGCCAGTGTACATGGGAAGGGAAGTTCTAATTGAGGTTAGGTGACTCAATCCAAGTCACAAAATCTAGTTAGTGGAAAATGAATTCAAATTTCTTCTCATCAATGTATTTTCTACTGTATCACAATGTTCTACATGCTTTCTGGCTCTAAATTTCAATTTCACATGCAGACAAGTACCTATACTTATGAATAAAGAGGATTTTCTGATATGCTTAGAGACACGTAAACTAGCAATTTATATCAAAGCTGAAAATTAAAAATAGCTCTTAGGATCAACAAATATTCAACTCTTTCCTCTGTAATTTTTCAGATTTTCCATTCTTTTAAATTTAGTTTGTAAACTCTGAATAGTAATAATCTTTTGCACAACATCTTGTATATCTCTGGGAGTCAGTAAATAAAGAATCATAACTATAAATAATATACACTACAAAGGAAAAACACTAGACTTAAGTCCATTCTAAATAATTCTAAAGGTAAAAAAAAAATTTTAAGTATTGATTTTGTAGAGGTAGAGAATATTCCCTCTTTATATTTCAAATTCCTTGTTAGCTAAATGGAATTTTAATGCACACTATTACATTACATTAATGTACACTATTACACTGTCATAAGAAATATTTCACTCCACAGAATGATTTTGACCTACACCCAGTGTTGATGCTACCAGGAGATAAAAATTCACTGCAAAGACGTTTCACCTTTTACCAAGTGTCCAGTGTTCCAGATCACCTTTGATGAGCAGAGATTAAAGGTAGTAACCCCACTGATTCAACTGTAAATATACATAAGATGTTTCTTGACCATTAATCACAGGGTCGGGGTGTAGAGTGGGGTTAGGCATGAGAATTTACCTAACGTGCGCCAGGCTACAATAACAAGTAAGACACTCCAAACCCTACATTCTTTTTCACTACACCCTGAAACAGTGATTACTTGGTCATTTCTATGGACTTAATCAAACATTATACACACAAACACACCCGTGGGACCGCATGGCACTTGGAAGATTACCCACGATTTCCCACTTATTAAGATCTGGATCATATTTCTCAATGCTCTGAAGATATGTCCCCTTTGAGTAGGAATACCCCCCAGTGACATAAATACATCCATTCATGATGACGGCACCACACTCCATCCTCCTTTCCATCATGGGAGCGATCTCTCTCCATTCATTCTGTTCAGGGTCATAGCATTCTGTGATTGTAGTTTGTCCACCAACTAGATAGAGCTTATTTTCAAATGGAACTGAACACAATCCATATTCTATTAAAAAGAAAAAAGCATATTTCTATTAGGATAACAAGCAAAAGAGATACCTTAGGGTGGTGATATAATAATGCTTTACAATTTAGCATACAAAAATAGAGTAGTTGTGACATTTTGATTCCAGCACACACTACCACAACACGGAGCCTTAAAATCCACTCCCAATCACCAGACTCAGATTACCTATTCCTGCCGCTGTCTTTCAGGTTATCCCTAGACTGGCTTTGCAGGATGCTGGGAAGAACTCATCCTCCAACCACTATCCTTCTGGGAACTTCCCAGCACAGGCACCTTTTTCTCTACGCCTATGTGTAAAAGGTGGTAGCAGCAGAGTCCCTCTGCCATGTAATTGCCAGGTAATTGGTGTAGGGTCCTTCGGGTCTTAGCAGCTAACCCTGTACAGTATCTGCTGTCACAGGTGCTTGCCTCTCTCACACTGCCGGTCAAGTTAAAGACACAAGAAGTTAGAGAAATATAAGCCAGTTTAGTGGGGAACTACAGTCTGTGACCTTAAGAAGCTGTGGAAGGTGCTCAAAGGCTGAAGCCTGCCGTGTGAGGTCTGCGTCCTGGGGCTGGGAGTCCACCTCTTGGGGGTCAGCTTTCCAGGCCATTTTAAGTTTTTTCCATTGTATCTCCCCCTCCACATCCAAACCTGCTGGCTCTTCAAGGCACCAGGATCTTTGGCAACTTCACTTCCTCTCCCTTCTTCCCAGGGCTGTGACTAGGGTAAGGCAAGTGACGTGCCCAGAGCACAAAACAGGAGGAGACTCTTCCACTTCCGAGCAACTCCTTCGGTTCTGTGCCTCAAGGGCACAGATCACTTGCCTGACCCTAGTCCCAGCCCTGTTTTTTTCCACGCCCTCGGTTCTAATATCGCTCCCAGCCTGTGAGTTCTTTCTCTGGAAGTATCGACCATTAGAGTACACTTAAATACTTCTGGCTGCAGACCTGAAGAAAGGGCAGGAGTTGTCAGTGGCACTAATACTATGGCGAATAAATGAAGATTTAGCTTGCCATTGCTGAGCTGTTCCATGTGCCTGGAACACCTTCTTTTCCCAGGTCCTTGCACAGCTACCTTCTCCATGTCATTCAGGTCTCATCTTACTCTCACCTCCTCAGAGGGCCTTCCCAGATCATCCAACCTGAAGGAGCTGGTCAGGCATCTCTACCACATCACCCTACTTTAATTCTCTCTGTAGCTCTTCTCGTGATCTGATGTGGTTCCTGTTTACAGTCTCTCTCTTCCTTCTGACAGTGCAGGAACTGTGTCCTGCCCACCACTCCACTCCCAACTGAAGGATGGCAAGTGTCTGGCATCTTGTAAGGACTCAATAAAAGTTTGTTGAATCAATGAATGAATTGTACCTTGTACCCTCCGTGCCCAAATATGCGCTCCCATTACTTCGTGGAAGAAAAGCTTATAAAGCCTTCTTTAGAAAGAAAGAATGTACAATCAGAAATGTGATTTCCCCTTTAAGTAGGGAAGACAAATTCTTATCAGTAAAGTTCTTACTATTTAGGTTTCAAAGCCTAAGGAAAAGTCTGAGAAGACTGGTATTTCTGCTTTGAGTCCCCATATTGTTGTTCTCTGGTTTCTGACATCCAAGAAAAAAAGAATTCTCCTACCTCTGAAAACCCATTTATTACCTTTCAATTATACACATGCAGAATTTTTATAGGATTTAGTTGTTTTTGAGTACTTGTGACACATTGTTTATATAAATTATGAGTCATTCTGTCAAATGGTTATTGTGAAAATTAATGATTCAAAACTTTTATCAGTTGGTATAAATGATTCAACAATGAGCTTATTAAGCTTTTCTTAACTTACATAAATCTCACAAAAAATCCTCAATTTGCAACTCTTATGTTAAGTATCTCAATTTTTCTACAGCAGTAAAAATATTTAAAATAAAGTGACTCCTGGGCTCTCTATTCTGTTCCATTGATTTACGTGTCTGTTTTTGTGCCAGTACCATACTGTTTTGATTACAGTAGTTGTGTAGTATAGTCTAAAGTCAGCAATTCCTCCAGCTCTGTTCTTCTTTTTCAAGACTGTTTTGGCTATTCAGGGTCTTCTGTGCTTCCACACAAATTTTAAAATTATTTTTTCTAGTTCTGTGAAAAATACCCTTGGTATTTTTTTAATTAATTAATTAATTTTATTTTGGGCTGTGTTGGGTCTTCGTTGCTGAGCACAGGCTTTCTCTAGTTGTGGTGAGTGGGGGCTACTCTTCATTGTGGTGCGCAGGCTTCTTCTCGTAGTGGCTTCTCTTGTTGCAGAGCACAGGCTATAGGGCACTTCAGTAGTTGCGGCACACGAGCTCAGTAGTTGTGGCTTGCAGGCTCTAGAGTGCAGGCTCAGTAGCTGTGACACACAGGCTTAGCTGCTCCACGGCATGTGGGATCTTCCTGGACCAGGGCTCGAACCCGTGTCTCCTGCATTGGCAGGCAGATTCTTAACCACTGCGCCACCAGGGAAGCCCTACCCTTGGTATTTTGATAGGGATTGCACTGAATCTGTAGATTGCCTTAGAGTAGTGTGGTCATTTTAACAATATTAATTCTTCCAATCCATGAACACAGTATGTCTTTCCATCTGTTTATAACATCTTCAATTTCTTTCATCAGTGTCTTACAGTTTTCCGAGCACAGGTCTTTACCTCCTTAGGAAGGTTTAGTCCCAGGTATTTTATTCTTTTTGATGCAATGGTAAATGGGATTGTTTCTTTAATTTCTCTTTCTGATAGTTCATTGTTAGCATATAGAAATCCAACAGATTTCTGTATATTAATGCTGTATCCTCATGATCAATTAATCTATGACAAAGGAGGCAAAAATATACAATGGAGAAAAGACAGTCTCTTCAACAAGTAGTGCTGGGAAACCTAGACAGCTACATGGAAAAGAATGAAATTAGAACATTGCCTCATACCATATATAAAAATAAACTCAAAATGGATTAAAGACCTAAATGTAAGGCTGGATACTATAAAACTCTTAGAGGAAAAGACAGGCAGAACACTCTCTGACATAAACAGCAGCAAGATCTTTTTCGATCCACCACTTAAAGTAATGAGAATAAAAAACAAAAGTAAACAAATGGGACCTAATTAAACTTAAAAGAGTTTGTACAGCAAAGGAAACCATAAACAAGACTAAAAGACAACCCTCAGAATCGCAGAAGGTATTTGCAAATGAAGCAACTGACAAAGGATCAATCTCCAAAATATACAAACAGCTCATGCAGCTCAATACCAAAAAAAACCAACCCAATCAAAAAATGGGCAGAAGACCTAAATAGACATTTCTATAAAGAAGACATATAAATCGCCAACAAATACATGAAAAGATGCTCAAAATCACTAATTATTAGAGAAATGCAAATCAAAACTACAATGAGGTATCACCTCACACTGGTCAGAATGGCCATCATCAAAAAATCTAGAAACAATAAATGCTGGAGAGGGTGTGGAGAAAAGAGAACCCTCTTGCACTGTTGGTGGGAATGTAAATTGGTACAGCCACTATGGACAACAGTATGGAGGTTCCTTAGAAAACTAAAAATAGAACTACCATATGACACAGCAATCCCACTACTGGACATATACCCAGAGAACACCATAATTCAAAAAGACACATGCAACCCAATGTACACTGCAGCACTATTTACAATAGCCAGGACATGGAAGTAACCTAAATGTCCATCAACAGAGGAACGGATAAAGAATATATGGTATGAAACGTAAGGTAGGTAGATAGTGGGAAGCAGCCGGATAGCACAGGGAGATCAGCTCGGTGCTTTGTGACTGCCTGGAGGGGTGGGATAGGGAGGGTGGGAGGGAGGGAGACTCAAGAGCGAAGAGATATGGGAACATATGTATATGTATAACTGATTCACTTCGTTATAAAGCAGAAACTAACACACCATTGTAAAGCAATTATACCCCAATAAAGATATTTTAAAAAAAAAGAATATATGGTATGTATATACAATGGAATATTAGCCATAAAAAAGAACAAAATAATTCATTTGCAGCAACATGGATGGACCTAGAGATTGTCATACTGAGTGAAGTCAGAGAATGATGAATATTATATGATATTGCTTATATATGGAATCTTAAAAAAGGGTACAAATGAACTTATCTACAAAACAGAAATAGAGTTACAGAGTAGAAAACAAACTTATGGTTACCAGGGGGTAAGAGGGGGAGGGATACATTGGGATATTGGGATTAACATATACACACTACTATGTGTAAAACAGATAACTAATAAGACCTACTATATAGCATAGGGAACTCTACTCAATACTCTGTAATGGCCTATATGGGAAAAGAATCTAAAAAACAGTGGATATATGTATATGTATCTGATTCACTTTGCTATACACCTGAAACTAACACAACATTGTAAATCAACTATACTCCAACAAATAAATAATTTTTAAAAAAATGATAAAGCAAAAAACCCCCAGATGAACAGATAAAAAAGATGTGATATATATATAATACACACACACACACAATGGAATGCTACTCAGCCATAAAAAAGAAATTTTGCCATTTGCAACAACATGGATGGACTTGGAGGGTATTATGCTAAGTGAAATAAGTCAGACAGAGAAAGACAAATACTGCATGGTATCACTTATATGTGGAATCTAAAAAATAAAACAAGCTAGTTAATATAACAAAAACAAAATAGACTCACAGATATAGAGAACAAGCTAGTGGTTACCAGTGGGGAGAGGGAAGTGGGATAGGGGCAAGATAGGGGTAGGGGATTAAGAAGTACAAACTATTATGTATAAAATGAATAGGCTACAAGGATATATTGTACAACACAGGGAATATAGCCAATACTTTATAATAACTATAGAGTATAAAATATTTTAACTATAAAAAAATTTTAAAATTATAAATCACTATGCTGTACCCCTAAAACTTATATAATATTGTACATAAACTATATCTCAATTTTTAAAAAGTATAAAAATAAATAAAGTGGGCTTCTCTGGTGGCACAGGGGTTAAGAATCCGCCTGCCAATGCAGGGGACATGGGTTCCATCCCTGGTCCAGGAACATACCACATGCTGTGGGGCAACTAAGCCTGCAAGCCACAACTACTGAGCCCACGTGCCACAACTACTGAGCCCACATGCCTACAGCCCGTGCTCCACAGAAAGAGACGCCACTGCATGACAAGCCCGCGCACTGCAATGAAGAGCAGCCCCCACTCGCCGCAACTAGAGAAAGCCTATAAGCAGCAATGAAAAACCAACGCAGCCATAAACAAACAAACAAACAGATAAATAAATAAATTCCTGGTAGTTTTTCCCCTGTTATCCAAATGCAACATAATGTTCTGTTATAGTTGATGGAAACTTCCTCAGCTATAACTGCCTTTTTTCTTGTTGGTCATTCTATAAAGCTACTGATGCTAAGGGACTGTGTCTTGTTTATTGAGCTCCTAGCGCTGTACATAGCAAGCAGGAAGCACTCAGCAAATATCTGTTGGACAAATGAATGAATGAACAATTTCAAACCAAGTATGAGGAATAGCACCATCTGTCATGGCTCAAAAGAGTTTACACACAAATATGCACTATAAATACATGGCAGTCTGTATTCAGTGTTACATGAGTGATAGGAACAAAGCCATGCAGGGATTCAGAGACAACCACAATATTTTCAGGTATTCAATATCCATTGAAATACTTTAAGATTTTTACCTAAGATTTTTTTCTCACTGAAAAGACCTGTAAAGCTTATCTAATCTAACTTCCTTATTTTGCTGGAAAGTAAGGCCCAAGAGCTTAAGCTGCTGCCCAAGATTACACAAGTAAATAAATAGCAGAGCCAGGAGAGAACGTTATTCCCACTGGACACAGCTCTCCACGGATTTTCCCTCTCTATCACTTACTGCTTCTCCCGGGTTCTTCACGCACTCTTCTTCCTCAGCTCATCCTTTAACTAATGCTGTTTACCAAGATTTTGCTCACTACTGTGTTGTTGGTCCCAACCTCCCAAGGCATCTCATTCACCTCCACACATAGTCATCATCTCTGAGCAAACAACTCACAGGTCTCTGTATTTAGCTGCATTCTTCCTCCTGAGCTGCAGAACCACACTTTGCATCGCTTGCTGGACAGCTCTTCTGAGTTATCTAACTGGTCCTTGACATTTCACTACAAAACTGAGTTCATCATCTTTCCTCTTCTCCCTCCCACTGGTTGCTACTTCAATGCTCCTAGTCAATCAGACAGAGAGCCTGGAATGACTGTCAATTCCTTTCTCGTCCTCATTGCCAATGTCCAGTCACCCAAGGGAGCAATCACTACCATTCAATCAATGGTGAATCTGTAACATTCCTCGCACCTGCCTGTTTTCTACTCCTACCACTTCAGGCTTGCAGTATTTCTCACCTGGTTTATTACAATAGCTTTAGCAGATCTCCCTGCCATCTTTCTCCCAGTCTATTCTCAAAGGAGTTCTTTTCTTGAAGCTAGAACTGATCACGCATCATTCTCTTGCTCTGAAAACTTTAAGCTCTCTATTTTTAAAATTCTCCAGGCTGCCATTCAAAGCCCTCCATGACATGCTCTTCAAGTGAACTCGCCCATCCAGTCTCTCATCCTACCCTCTTGCATCTCATTATATACTCTTACTCCCAGGAACTGGAATGAACCTGGAAATTTCCCTTCAGCCTTCCTTCACTGGCTAACTTTCTGCCAGAGCGCTCTTCCCCAAAAACTACCTTCCTTAATTGTAGCTATTCCTTAAGGCCCAAATCATAACAGCCTATGCCTGGAAGTCTTCTAAGATTGTCAGGGTCCCCTTAATTAGACTGAAGCTCACTCTACCCTCAATTTCAGTAGCACTTATTTGTAAGACTGTCTTGTATTCCTGTTATGTATGTGTATTTACTACTAGATACTGAGTTCCTCTGGCAGTAAAATTAATCATCTTTGTGTCTTATGTAATAACTGTCGATAGAATGGTATCTTTCCCAAGGTAAGGTCTCAATAAATGTTATCTTGAATTTAATGGGATTATAGTCCCGTTTTTCAACTATACAAAGTAACCACCCTTAAAAGCATTAAGAAAAAAGATAACATTTAGATTACCTTTTAAAAATAACAGTAGTCATTTCTTTGTGGTCTAAGCTACATATCTATAAGGTAGACTCAAGACTGACATTTTACATTCTTCAGGAAGTGCTCCTAAACTGCATAAGAGGCATAACTTGCTATAATTCAGAGGATGTAGGTCCAAATGCCTTCCAGGGCCAAGGAGATAACAGACTAGCTGAATGAACCAGGCTAGGGGTAAGAAAAACAGCAGCACAGGCCTCCCAAGTCTATGATGTGATGAGAATGGAAGAGACCGTGGTGAAACGGAGCATATAAGCCTCATCTAAAGGGAACAGCCACTGCTTGGCACCAATAATTGTTGCCAGGAAGGAATATGATCCAAGGTTGCGAGATCCTGCAATTTTTCTAAAGGCCAGAAATCATGATTTTTATTTGAAATCTCCTGAATTTTAAATATTGGTAACAAGCCAGTTAAAAAATATTTTGAACACTGTAAGAGCCAAACAGAAGATACCACGTAGGCTGCTAATTTGATAACTTCGTTTCTCACAATATGTCAGGAAAATGTCCAATGTGAATCAAAATGCTCCATATGGAATTCTAATATTCATTTCTAATTGATTTTTTGATTTGCCATGGCTTTACATACTTTGGCTTAAGTCTCACTACCTTTTAAACTCTCTTTCAAGCAGTTAACAAGCTATACCCAATTTAAGTATGTTATGAGACCTTTATTTCTGTATTTATTTTTTAATTAATTAATTTACTTATTTTATTTTTGGCCACGTTGGGTCTTCATTGCTGTGCACGGGCTTTCTCTAGTTGCAGTGAGTGCGGGCTTCTCTTGTTGCAGAGCACGGGCTCTAAGCGCGTGGGCTTCAGTAGTTGTGGCTTGTGGGCTCTTGAGCACAGGCTCAGTAGTTGTGGCGCACGGGTTTAGTTGCTCTGCAGCATGTGGGATCTTCCCAGACCAGGGATCGAACCTGTGTCCCCTGCATTGGCAGGTGGATTCTTAACCACTGAGCCACCACAGAAGTCCCTTTAAAGGAATCTCTTTATGAAATGTAAATTAAGTTTGTAATGTAAACAACTGCCCTCTGATTTGTTAATCTGACTTTTCATATGTTAGATTTTCTTTGTAAAGATAAGTCAGAGAAGTATCTAACTCATAAGGTTAACGTGAGGATCAAATGAAGTAACAGTGTAGTTGTTAAGAGCATGAGCTCCCAGCCAGACTGCCTGGATTTGAATCTCACAACAAACCCTAGCTAGCTGACCTTGGGCAATACATTCACTCTCTGTGTGCCTCAGTGACTTATAAAATAGTAGCAGTACCTAGCTCACAGGATTGCTGTGAGGTTTCAAAGGATTAATACAGATAAAAGTATTGGAATAGTTAGTGCCTGGTACATACTTATTGAATAAATGTTAGCTATTACAGGCATACCTTGACGATATCGCAGGTTGGGTTCCAGAGCACAGTAATAAAGTGAATATCACAATAAAGCGTCACACAGTTTTTGGTTTTCCAGGGCATATAAAAGTTATGTTTATACTATACTGTAGTCTATTAAGTGTGCAATAGCATATTTTTTATGTCTAAAAAAACAATGAATATACCTTAATTTCAAAATATTTTATTGCTAAAAAATGCCAATTCAATTACAATAGAACATCAAAGATCACTGATCAAAGATTACAATAACAAATGTAATAATAATGAAAAAGTTTTAAACACTGCAAGAATAACCAAACTGTGACAAGACACAAAGTGAGCAAACGCTGTTGGAAAAATGGCACCGATAGAATTCTCAAGGCAGGGCTGCCACAAACCTTCAATTTGTAAAAAATGCAATATCTGCAAAGTACAGTAAAGCGAAGCACAATAAAACAAGGTATGCCTGTACTCAGTATGACAGTTATTATTATTTTCTATTATAATTTCATTAGTTATCACAGCAAGTTGTGGGGAGTCTGGGATAATACATCTAAACTACTAGGAGACGAAAGTCTACCTCCAATATGTCTTCAGAGCCAGGACAGCATATGGCTGAAGTCCCTCCTTGTGTAAGTCCTGTGGTATATGCAGACACAGCACCAGATTCAGGTGTGCTCCCCCTGAACTGTGAGATGACATATATGATGTATGGTGGAACTAGCTGCATTGGTCAAAAGTAGGAGAGCCTGTTCCCTTATGGACAGGCAGATTGCTTATCGGTCATAGCACAGGTCAATGCAATCAAACTGCCTGACTTTGAATCCTGATCCACCACTTCCAAACTGTGTGACCTTGGCAAAGCTACTTATCCTTTCTAAGCCTTTACAAATATGTAAAACAGGGGTAAACAATACTTACAGGATTGTAGTTAGAATTTAAGGTAATATTACATGCAAAGCACTCAGTCAGTACCTGACCTATGGAAAGTGCTCAAGAAGGTCAGCTATCATTATTATTCTCAGATGGTTCAAGCTCATGAATTCCAACTATGCTCTCCAGTGACTCACACAGAAGCCGGATGCTATATGGAAAATGATTCTAAGTAGTATGGTGACATGGTGATATGAATCTTTCCTAATGAAAAAAACCTTAATCAGATGGCTTAACCTTAACCAGGTAACTGTAACAGTTTATCCTCCCCCCTGAGCTCTAACCAAAGAGACAAGTCAAAGAACAAAGGACACCACAGAAGGCAGGCCATTCTTTGTGGGTAGACAACTGTTAAGGCCAACACAGGGCCCTGCACATCACAGGAGTATGTGCTTAATAGCTATTGAAACCCAGAAAGAACATGCTTCTAAAAAAAAAAAATCATTTCTTGCTGAACTGAATCAACAGGTATCCTTCCCAACTATTTCATAGACTAGTGGTTTTTAACTGTCAATAAAAATTGTGTTTTATATAATGCATGTAGTAAATGAAAGAAAGCATATAACTAAGGAATAGGAAACACAAAAAAAGAATCTCAGTAAAAAAAAGTTATGCAGAAACTAATTCTTTTAACCATACAGGCTTAAAATATGTGTCATGTAAAGACATTAGGGAAAGTATTTGTAGGTGTCATCTAGCTGGAATAAGCTAATTGTGATTATTGTTAGATGAACATGTGAATATTTTGAGCCTTTAATTATACCCATGTGTAGCCTACTACAAATTTAGCACTTTCTACTTCCAGCCCATTTTTAGCCATCTCTTATGCTGATAAGATGCATCACAACATGTACTATTTGAGACAGTAAGTTGTTACCTGGATGTGGACTGGAGGTGATGAGGCTCCATTCATTGATATCTGAATTGTAGCTCTGGACCTTGTCATAGGTGCAGCTTCCTCTGTATCCGCAGTGGCCGCCAATGACGTAGATAACTTCATGTAAGACACAGGCAGTAGCATTTCCCACGCCTGTGTGTTAATTAAAATCACATCTTCAGATTGCTCTTTCATTCGGTTTTGCAATGAATATTGGACTAAGATTACTATGGATTTTGTTATTATTGACAGTAGATGCAAGGCATTGTGCTACGAAGGATAGAAGAATTAAAAAAAAAAGGCTCCCTGCACCTTTTTTTAAAAGGGGTGAGACATTTACACAAATAATTAGAACACAGGGTAGAGAACTCCTATGAACGTTCAGAGCAAGGAGACACTGCTTTGACTAAGGGAATCATGGCAGGCAGTGGCAGAATTTGTCCTGGGCCTCAGTAGGTAGCCTTTGGCAGGCACAGGTGAGAGGAAGCCATCCTAGGCAGAGGGAAAGGTGAGTGCTTATTGGACAATGTCACGTAGCTGAGTTTTATTCCCAGCACTTGGGCAGGGCAGGTGGCACACCTGGGGCTGTCGTGTGGAAATTAAAGCTGACGTGGTAAACTGAAGCCACATGGCAAAGGATCCTGATGCCCAACTAAGAAACATGGACTTAATTTAGCAGGACTTTTAAGGTTTTTCAAGAGAGGAAGGGAGGGACTACAGGAGTAAAAGGTCAAGAGTCAGAAAGAGGTAGGTATTGGCCCAGGTGCTGAGGGCCTGACTTTAGACTGGGCCTTGAGTCGGAGGGAAGGATACCAAGGTAAGAGACACTGGCAGAACAGATGGGCCTTGATGACTGACTGCGTCCAAGACAAACAAGACTCATTCTGAGGTCCTGAGCTCGGAAAACTGGGAAACACTGATGCCACAGAAAAATAAGGAAGAAATGGATTCAGCAGGGGAAGAAGACATGAGGAAGAAAGATGAGGAGGCTCGTTTTCGTTGAAAATGTCAGTTTTAAGTCTTTCAACCAACTTTTTACTTAGCCTGTTAGATGGGCCGGTGCAGTTCAATCTCCCTGTGCATTTCTACTCCAAAACGAAAGTGAGTTTATAAGCAGGGCAGTTATGATGAGGGGGACAAAAAGTTAGGAGTTTCTAAACAGCCGGGTATTTATTTCTTCTCTGTATACCCGTAAACTAAAAAAGGAAATGAATTTGAAATTTGACTTTGCCCAATTTAGGTGCTCATTACCAGGGAAAGCTGCTAGTTCACTTTATGGCTACAAAATAAAACAAACTGGGGAACACAGTGTTATCCTTTCTAGAGACAAATGGGAAACTTAAAGTTCAGCATGAGTCCACCCATCAGAACCAGTACTAGCAAAAAGTGCACATAACTGACAAAAGTGTTACCCTTCCCTGGGATGGTCAGATATAATCAGGAATCAAAACTTAAGTTAAAAGTATAAAACTCTGGGGCTTCCCTGGTGGCGCAGTGGTTGAGAGTCCGCCTGCCGATGCAGGGGACACGGGTTCGTGCCCCAGTCCGGGAAGATCCCACATGCCGCGGAGCAGCTGGGCCCGTTGAGCCATGGCCGCTGAGCCTGTGCGTCCGGAGCCTGTGCTCCGCAACGGGAGAGACCACAACAGTGAGAGGCCCGCGTACCGCAAAAAAAAAAAAGTATAAAACTCTCGAATTTCAGACCCAGCTGGGGAGTAGGGGAAGACTTCAGCATACAAGGGTCTTCCATTCCACTCAAGGCTAAGGCAAGAACACGTGTGGCCTTCTTTACAGTGGATACACCATTGCAGCATTTTCTTTTCGGGAAGCACTGTTTCACACATGATTTAACAACATTTCAGTAAAGTAATACATTTCAATCCTCAAAGAAATATACTCTAAACTGCAGAACCACTGAAATTGTGATCTTATCATTAAGAAACAGAGGCAGAAATATATCCAGGTTTACAATAGCTGCTAAAATATTTGAACTTTCCTTGCTTCTTTTGTAGGAAAGGAGTCAGGACATTAAGAGCCACCCTGGGGAGAGGACTGGGAGAATTAGTAAATTGGGGGGGGTCAAGCTCAGGCAGAGTCAAAAACCAGAGCAGCTATCGCAGCAGGCACCTTCTCCCAACCTGCCAACCACTTCGCAATCTTCGGACGTGCAGGAGAGTGGCTGTAATTGAATATGAAAGATATTTCTGCGCTGTCAAAGCTGACATGTTCTTCTATAAGATGTTCATGACTATAATGCCTAACACTTACTGAGTGCTTACTCTGTGCCAGGCACGGTTCTAAGCACTTCACATGAATAAACTCAATGAATCCTTTCAGAACTAAGCTATGTAATATTGTGACCCCCATTGTACAGATGGCAAAACTGGGGCACAGGGAGATTAAACCATTTGCCCAAGCTCACCAGCAAGTGAGGTGAAAGTCAGGATTTGGATCCAGGCAGTGTGGCTTCAGAAGAAGCATGTCTGGTCACAAGGCCATTCTGCCTCTCAGGCTTCCTGTTCTCATCCAAGAATCACACCGGGTCAGATTCCCAGACCAGGTCAGATTCCCACACCCTCACTAGCATTAAAAAAGAAACAGAAAGGCCTGGGAAGAAACATCTGGAATAAAATGACTCAAATTTGGTAACAATGTACCAGTTTGTGTGCAACTCCCCAGCACCAATGAATAAATGTAATGAAATAAGTGAGATTCTAGCTTAACTTTTTTTTTACAGTGGGAGAGAAAGACAAGGCTAATCTAGTACCAAACACAGCAGAAAATACAGTGTTTATCAGACAGATGCTGAGATCCAATAGCCACTGTGTGGGCCACATGCGGGAGGTAGGGGACCTGCCCCTCTCCTTTTCCCTCTAAGACAAGACTGGAGAGCAGAGGTTGTTTGTCTCTAGTTTTTGAGAGAATGTAAGTTGTTACATCCTATAGGGACCAAAGCTCTCAAGGTTTTAATGAAAGACCTTTTAAAAGACAGATGATCAGATGATGAGAGGAAAAAAAGCTGAATATTTAAAAGCAGAATCAAAAAGGTTCAATGTCAAGAGCAAGCAAAAAAATAGAAAATTAAACATGAATAAAAGTACCCAGCTTTCTCTCTTCATTTAGCCTTTGATTTAAATATAAATTCTTAAGACTCAAAGCAAGATGTAGATTCAAAACAGGCTGTAGAATAAGAAAAATGAATTATACTGTTTTCTTATATAAATAATATTTCTTTTCTAGCCTGGGTAGCATACTCTGATCACAGAACTCTCAGTCAAGTTGGGGACTGCTATACTATATTTTCACTCGGAACATTCTGTGTAACATTATTTGTATAAGCCACTATAGTTCCTAGGTAGCATTCCAAAGTGATAAATTCTTTTTAACGTTATCTGTGAGAGAACTGAGAGACCCTTGGCCTAACCTCAAACACCTAAAAAATACAGAATAAACACAATCTGCACTTACCTTTAATCATGTTTGCAATAGGAATCCATCTCTCTTTTAATGGATCATAGAACTCGGCCTCTTCTGCTGGAGCCCCTTTTCTGTAACCACCTAAAGCATAGACACAGCCACCCAAGGTGACTGCACAGTGGTAATACCTGGCATTGATCATTGGCAAACCTTCTGTCCATTCATCACTTTCACTGTTATAGATCCACACTGTGTCAAGAGCTTCTATGTTATCCGTTCTGTAACCCCCAGTTACATAAATATTGGGTCCCAAACATGTAACACCATAGCTCTCCCTAGTGTAATCTGGTATTTCTGCTCCCTGGATCCAAACATTTGTCAAAGGATCCCATACGTGCACCTCTGATAAAGGATGCCAGTAATAGCCTCCAACGATATACATTGTGGCTGTGGACCTCTGAGAAATCTCTTTATGCATGGGATTCAAAGCATTGTATATGAGAGATCGGATCTTATTTTCGGTTAACAGGCAGCTTCTTTGAAGGCCCAAAGCTGTTTTTAAATACACTGGATCTATATCTATGTTGATATAGCTTAGTAGATTATACAGGCATTCAATTCGATTTTCTACATCATGAGCAGTCCACTTGATAACTGGCTCTATGACAGCTTCTTCTTTCCAAACACTGAGATTCTTTCTGGACAAGATAAAGAGAAATTTTTCAAGGCTTATTTCCAGAAATTCTTCTTGTTGCCATACTTCCTTAAACCTTGAGCATAGAATTCTTCGAGATTCCTTCTCTAGTTCTGGACACACGTGAAATTCTGCAAAGGAGTGCATTCCAATACAATTATCAATATCCAAGTGCCTTACCAAAAACTGCTCACATGCTTTCTTTACTGAAAGGAATTGTAGCAGATCTGCTGCTTCAAGCAGGCTTTGAACATTCCTTTTAGTTATCTCAATTTGGGACGTGTACGCATAATTTACAAGGCCTTCCAAGATATCATGTTGGATGCCAGAGATTTTTATTTTATTTTTAAATTTTTCTTTCATATCAGCTGTGAACATTGCTTTAAAATAATTGCTGCAAGCAGCTAAAACAGCTCGGTGACAATGGAATATTATGCCTGAAGGACACTGAAGGGTAATATCAGTAAATAATCCATCCAAGTAAAATGTTTTGAATGCATCCAGAAAATCCACTGGATGCGTCGAATCCTTGAAAAGGTAAATATAATCTTCTTGTCCTTTTAGAGCCATGGCTGCAATAAATATGAAACAATAAACGTGTTTTCAATTGTGCGCATTACCTCATAATCAATGCTAAATATTCCCGTCATTATAATGATTGATTAGCATCCAATATACAAAACTAGACTAAGTTCAGCACTCTGTCACAAATGCAAAATGTGGACACACTATTTCATAATTTATATGATGGTCAATTTCAATGCAGGGTAGCTCGGAGTCTGATATGAGGCCCCCGGATTGCTCAGGGGTCTTTTCGAGAAGAAATATTGATTTGCTACCCCATTCACCCAGTCTCCGAAATCTGCCCCGAGCTGCCGGTCCTACAGAGAGCCCCCACTTGGCAAACCAAGTGTCCAAGAGGTCACCCCACTCGAGGCTGGACCTTGGACGTCTCGGCTCGGCCCCAATTCAGCCTTTTCCCCGAGTTCCGTCTCCCTTTCAAGTCGAATCGAGATGCCAGGAAAGGGATGATCGAAATATAACTGGACAGAAGAAATCTCGGAAAAGGGAAATCCTGTGCTTTTCTGCTCAAGGAAGGACGGAAAGGAAAACTGCCGGACGGCGGCCCCTCCATCCGCGTGCCCCCTCCCCGGCTGCCTCAGGGCTTTCCGCGCGCCGCGCGCCCGGCCCGCGTTTCCGCCCGGAGACCGCCCCGCCCGGGGGCCTGGCATGGGGACTCGCCTCGAGGGCGCCGCGCACCGCCGCCGGGCCGGGCGCCCGCGTCCCTCCACCCCGGGACGCCGCACAGGTGTGGGGAGGGCGCCGCGGACGGCCCCGCGCTCGGCCCGGCCCGCCGCCCGGGCG
>NW_006779481.1:2087409-2095316 GCF_000442215.2 Lipotes vexillifer | reverse complement strand
GCCCCGCGCCCGCCCCGGCCCGCCGCCCGGGCGGCCATTGTCTCCGCGCCTGTGCCGCGGGCTGGCCTCGCTCCCCCGCGCCCGGCCCCGCTAGCTCCCCGCCGGCTGGCCTTGCCCCGCACTCACCTCCCGCGGCGGCTCCGGGTCGCGCTGCGGGCCCGTGGGCTAGCGGCGAGCGGGGGCGGGGGCGCCTCCGGACCCTCTGACCATCTTTGGAAGAGGCGCGGCGGAGGCTGCCTGCTAGTGCAGCTCCAGCCCACAAGCGGCTCCTATTTTGGTGCCCCGGCTGCTCCCCGCCTCCAGCCGAACGGCCCCCCACGCGCCTGGGGCGCGGGACAGCTCGCGGGAACTCCGTCTGGCTGGGCCGCGCTGCGGGCAGGGGCGGGGTGGGCGCGCGGGTGCGTGGCTGCGGCCCCACCCCGGCGGGCTCCCAGGCAGCAGGTGGGACGGCTTCCCCGAGGAGACCGCCCGCGCTGCTAGCTTCTGCCCTTCTCCCGGGACCTGTCCCCCATCCCCACCCCACACACAGACACTGCCGAGCGTTTTCTCTCTAGACAAACGCTCTTAAGTCCTGAATTAGGACCATATATAGGGGCTGGGGGGCCCCCTTTTCCCTCTTTCAGTAGCTCTCCCCAGCCCAGGCCCTAATGATGGAGTGGAATTGGGGGTCGGGGTTGGAGAGAATGCAGCAAACTTAAAGGTCTGGGGTTCAGGTTGCCTTCAAAATGCTAGAAGTAGTTGCCGCTTTCCCACGAACTCCATCCCGCCCCCAGCAGAGCATTCTGGAGGAGTGCTGGGGAAGCCCCTGGGCCTGATGTGTACACTGTGGGTTAACTTGGAGCTTTGAGAAAAACTGAGAGCAGCCAGGGCCAAGGATTCAGGTTACAGTATTTAGAACAGAGTAGCTGGAAGGAGCAGCCTCCAGCCTTTCTTCCTGGTGGCAGCCAGTCCAATCAAGACGTACATATGCTATACCACAAAGTTCATGTTCTTGTTCCTACAAAAGGCAATATCAAATATTTTCATTTCCATTCATTCATATGCAAGATTTTATTGAGTGCCTAGGCACTGGTAATAGCGTGGTGAAAGATGGTCCACAGCTCGCGCGGAGTTTATAGTCTAGCCAGCTTAAGGGAGGAAGGAGACCAGGATGAAAGGAACACCAGAGGCCCAGTGTGTTTCTCAGAATATGGTCTGAGAGACAATATACAAACAGACAATGGCCAGACTGTATATGACAAAAGAACTCTGAACCGCATAATAAGTCCAGGAAGCCAAACCACAACTTCTGCAGCAATTGGACCAGAACAGTAAGGAGGTGGTCAATGACTGCCAACTTCCCTATTTTTACCCCTACTTTCAACTTGGGGCCAGTCAGAGAAAGCCAAATATGCTCCCCATACCAATCACATAAAATACTCTGATTCTAGTAGCTGGATTCCAGCTTTCCCAGGCCAACAACCTCCAACGTATACCTGAGACCTTCCCCTTTTTTCCACTTTTATAAAGCTTTCCCGCTCTCCTATCTGCCTTTGAGCTTCTATCAAAGGCAAATGATGGTCCTGAGTCTCTTGCTATAGCAAGATCTGAATAAATGGCCTCCGTTCTCATTTGGGTGATTTTATTTTAATTCCACATGTCAGACCAACTCAACTGAATTATGTGGGATACTAGAATCTGCATTCTAGTCAAGGGCATCAGGTGATTCTTTCGCACAATTAGAAGAACATACTGTTGGGGACTTCCCTGGTGGTCCAGTGGGTAAGATGCCACGCTCCCAATGCAGGGGGGTGGGGTTTGATGCTTGGTTGGGAAACTAGATCCTGCATGCATGCCACAACGAAGATCCTGGAGTGCCACAACTAAGACCCGGTGCAGCCTAAATAAATACATATATATATATTTTTAAAAAAAAACAAGAAGAAGAGTGTATGTTGGACCCAAAATGGAAGAAAAATGAAAGGTTTACTATCTGAACATCTGGTAAACAGTTTAGTAGAGAAGAAAAGTATATGAGATTTTGTTTCAGGGTTAAGATTCTTCTCTGCCACTTATCTATCATGTAGCTTAACTAAACTTCTCTGATCCTGAGTTTCCTGACTTGTAAAACAGAAAATATCAGTACTTTCTCAACTAACATAAGGATATTGGAAAGATAAAATTATGACAGTGAAAGCACTTAGGATGTGGTATATAAATGTTAGCTATTATAATGAAAGGATATTTACACTTAATTCTCCATTACAACCTCAGTTTGGAAATTAATATCTTATTAACATTTCTTCAAAAATCATGAACTTTGTAGTTAACTGTAATTACAGACACTTTGTCCTTCATGGACAGTGATGTTATTGTTGGTGTTGTCATTCAAGGACACAATTGCGATTGATTGAAGATGGGGCATTCTTCCCATGGTTGTCATTGAAGTGTGGCAATGGCTGTTTGTGGCTATGGTGCCAAGTTTGATGTGTAGTAAATATAGGCTCTACCTAACTCAGAGGAGGGGCTTCTAGAATCATAACAGCATGTAATAAATGATTCTCGAATAACAGAATTCACTATATTGTCATTTGTTCTGTTATTTCAGATTGCTGCAGAGCCCAATTCATACTTTTGCTTCCATTGCCTGATGTTCCCTGGTTGTGAATTATTGCTTAAAAGTGTATATGGGCTATACGTCAATTATATCTCAAAAAAAAAGACTCCAAAAAGTGCATATCAGTATGTATTAGACTGCTTCAACCTGCCAAGAGAAGGTCCTGAAGGGTATGGGCAGGAGCAGTTCCTCTTTACCACATGCTTTATCAAAAAGACCACTGCAAATGCTAATAGATTCGATGCACTCAGAAACATGTAATTAGCATTCATAAGTTAAATAAATTAATGACACTGTTCAAGAAAACAAGTGTGCCATCTGTGAATCCAAGTCTTAGGAAAATAAAGAGCCACCGTGGAGATGAGACATAAAGACTCTTGGCAGATACTGAGCTTGGCATGGAGTTGGAGTCCTTCTGACATCATACTGAGCTTTTCAAAAGACTTGGTTTCTAAAAATAACAATTTTATTTGTTGTTTTTACCTTATTAATACATCTTTCCACTAAGTATTGCTATGTCATTAAATGTTCGGTACGCTAATTGTGATAATCATTATCAATATATGTAAATGTGCCAGTATATACAGAAAATTTTGTGTACTTCATTTAACGTACTGGATAGAACAAGTTGGTGTTAAGTAAAAAAAAAATAGGTATAATTTATAAGGCCACCACATACAGCTGTGTAAGTTGTGCACTGCATAATTCCAGCTCATTCCATCCAAGTAGAGTGCCATGTGAACACTGTCTCAGGAGTTGCACAGTATACAACCAGCACAGGTAGGTATATGTGGCTGCCTTGGAGTTGCTATGTCTTGGCAAAGCCTTTTTGGTATGCTTCCAGGAAAATAAAACATTCCGATGACTGGGTAACAAGTGCTTTCACAAGTCAGAATGTTTCCAATTCCTTGTTTTCATCAAAAGTTAAAGAGCATTTTTGACAAATAACTTGGAAAGAATCCACAAAATGAATGGCACTGCTATAATAAAATTCCTCTCATTCCCATCTAGTTGTCTATGTGAACACATTTTCTCAGGGATTATATCTATAGAAATGAAAAACAGGAATATTACTGATCCTAAACTCTGTCTCATACCAGCAGAAAACAATACTCAGCCAAAGATATATGGTCTCAATGAAAGGAAAATAGCCCAATTCATCAGACTGAGATAATTTTTGATAAATTTTTACTTTTGATTTAAACTATTTATGTTGTTTGGTCAGTTATAGTAATAATTGTAATGTTAATCAGCTCAGAATTTTTTTACTACTTAAGAATCAAGGACGTAAAACAGTTAAAATTCTAATTTGTGTACATTTTTGTTGCAGAGAAGCTTAAGAGGTGACAAATAAAAGATTTTCAAGTATAAAAATACATGGACAATCCTTTCTTTGAATGTTTCCAATATGCATGAATTTCAGTTACCACCATTTTGTTAAATAACACTAATCCTTCAAACAGAGTTCAGATTTCAGTTACTATGGTATATGAACTGTGAATAATTGCATGAAATAGAAATTTTGCCCTCTAGCTCTTCAGCCCACAAATCACTACATAAATAACAGATGAGCATCAAGGTCGGTGACCCATGATGTCTCTTCTTTCAAAGTCCTTGGTGATTGGTCACTGTGAATCTGTTACTCAGTTCACATTCAGACAACAAAGCTTGTGGTTGTCTTACCTCCTGTCTTCCAGTGATAAATCTACATAGTATTTTACAAAAATAGATGACTGAGAGAGGGCATTGGCCAACAAAAATGAAAATGTAGCAAAGAATTAAAAGTGATAATGCCAAAAGTGGAATTTGAGTTGAACAGAATGAAGTTCTAGAAGAAGTAGATGAGCATGGGAATGTTGACAGTGCCACCAGTGAAGAGACTCTAGATCTGCAACCAGCTGACTTTGGTGCAGGTGAACTTTATGACTTAAAGAGGACAGTGGTTGTTGACAAAGTGGATAATGGTGCCCTGGAAGAAGTAATACTGGTAAAAAAATTTCATTTTAAAAGAACTCTTGGAGGACTTCCCTGGTGGCGCAGCGGTTAAGAATCCGCCTGCCAATGCAGGGGACACGGGTTTGAGCCCTGGTCAGGGAACATCCCACATGCCGTGGAGCACCTAAGCCCATGCGCCACAACTACTGAGTCTGCACTCCAGAGCCCGCGATCCACAACTACTGAAGCCCGCGCGCCTAGAGCCTGTGCTCCGCAACGAGAGGAGCCACCACAATGAAGCCCTCGCACTGCAACGAAGAGTAGCCTCCGTTCACCGCAGCTAGAGAAAGCCCGCATGCAGCAGTAAAGACCCAATGCAGCCAAAAATAAATAAATAAATAAATAAACAAATTTATTTATTTATTTTAAAAAATGCAAAGGATAAAATGTTGGAAGCTGATCCAAACTTAGAAGTATGACAATTCACTAAGTCATAGAAAGATGATCACTCTGTATTGTAAGTTACAGGACAAAAAGAAGACAGTGAAAACTGTTTACTCCTAATAAGTATTTTACAGAAAAATAAAATACTTTCATTTCCAATGTTTCTAATTGCAGTGTACTAAGTAAATATTGGTCTTACTGTTTTTCATTTTCCTATACATTTATAACTGGCAGTAAGACAGTTTTTAATGTTCTGACGAAAAATTTAAAGGTCACAGGATAATCACAATTGTTCCTACTGATTTTTTTTTTTTTTTTTGCCGTACGCGGGCCTCTTGGCTTACTGCAAGATTTCTCTGTGTCAGTCTCTCCCCGTTCCTCCCAAGCTGTACAATACCTTTCATCCTCCCCAAACAGCATTTTCTTGACATCACTTCCCTTTACTTGCTCCTAAGAGGTACCTGGAAGAAATTCAAATTCCATTGATTAGCTTTCAAACCCATCCATAAATTGGCCAAATCCTACGTACAAAGCTTGATTCCACTACTCCCCAGTTTAAACCCTTAACTTCATCAGGCCAGCCACATCATCACTATCTCAATAATACGCTATGCTCACCCCCACCTTGGCTCACATTATTCCCTTCATCTGGGAAGCTCTATCAAGTCCTTTCCATTTTTCCAAATCCTTTCCATCCCTTAAGGTATAGATCACAATCTACCTCTTTCATAAAGCTTCTCTTATATGACAATTAATCAATTGACTGAGTACACAGTACAATACTATATGGTCATCTAGTCCTTCCTTGACTTAAGTACTTTTTGTTTATGCTGATTACTAATATGCTTTATGAATCTTACTTGGGAATTATGAATTACATATGTATATGTCCCACCTCTTTAAAAGCATTTGTAAATGCTTTGAAGGACATCATTGTTTGTAAGACATAGTCCTACACTTATACATCCACAAGTTTTTGTTTTGTTTGGATTTGTCTTCTTGCACATAGTAGACCCTCAAAATATTTGTTTACTCCAGTATTTTTATCCCCCCAAATTGTGCAATAGGATATTTTTTCTGGATTTAAACCTGAAAAGGGCTAAATTGTTAATAAATCCCTGAAAGAACATGCTTTCATATTTAACTGAGGATAACAAAATATTGCATGGACCAAGCTGTGAGAACAGTTGAGATTCTGATACGTAACAAAATCCTGAATATGACTGTAAAGTGGTAGAAAAAAATGTGAAGGAGCAAGTTTTCCAGTTTGCACTGATTATAAAATCCTATGCGGCAAATGGTAGTTTAATTGCAAATATTTTTTATTAGTTGTTTACACATACAACTGAAAATTTATTTTTGAATATAAAAGACAAACTAATTTTTTACTAAGTAACATCTTCCATAAACAATGGGAGTTTCTAAGAATTTCTGTTAGGAAACACTTACGTTAATATTTTGTTTCCATATGAACTATCATCACACAGACATCAGTTTGTATGACATAAGTAAGATATATTTAGTTTTTGGCCCAGAATATATTATTCCATAAGCCCTTAGAGAGCACATCCAAAAATCTCTCTACAACAGAACTATCACATTGTCCACCTGAAAAAAGAAACCCATCAGGGAGCACAAAATGATAGGGTATAAGGTAAAAGAGTTAAGGCAATTAATTATTATTTATATATTCCCTACAACTGGTCTCATCTAAAGATGTACTGTGAGGTTATTAGGTCAGTAAAGGACTCTCCCTCTAATCTTCTGGAAAAAAAAAAAGCATATCTCATAATAGGGGCAGAAAGTGGCTATAAATTCCAGTCCCATTGTCACACTATTAACAGAACTACTGTGGGAATGTAAATTGATACAACCACTATGGAGAACAGTATGGAGTTTCCTTAAAACACTAAAAATAGAACTACCATATGACCCAGCAATCCCACTACTGGGCATATACCCTGAGAAAACCATAATTCAAAAAGAGACATGTACCACAATGTTCATTGCAGCACTATTTACAATAGCCAGGACATGGAAGCAATCTAAGTGTCCATCAACAGATGAATGGATAAAGAAGATGTGGCACATATATACAATGGAATATTACTCAGCCATAAAAATAAACCAAATTGAGTTATTTGTAGTGAGGTGGATGGACCTAGAGTCTGTCATACAGAGTGAGGTCAGTCAGAAAGAGAAAAACAAATACCGTATGCTAACACATATACATGGGATCTAAAAAAAAAAAAAAGTGGTACTGATGAACCTAGTGGCAAGGCAGGAATAAATACGTAGAAATAGAGAATGGACTTGAGGACACGGGCGGGGTGC
Source organism: Lipotes vexillifer (assembly GCF_000442215.2). NCBI lineage: Eukaryota > Metazoa > Chordata > Mammalia > Artiodactyla > Lipotidae > Lipotes > Lipotes vexillifer. The sequence goes on along the minus strand of NW_006779481.1, from coordinate 2,088,007 downwards.
GGGGGGGGTGGTAAGCTGGGGCGAAGTGAGAGTAGCATCAACATATATACACTACCAAATGTAAAACAGATAGCTAGTGGGAAGCAGCAGCATAGCACAGGGAGATCAGCTCGGTGCTTTGCGATGACCTAGAGGGCTGGGATAGGGAGGGTGGGAGGGAGACGAAGAGGGAGGGGATATGGGGATATATGTATATGTATAGCTGGTTCACTTTGTTGTACAACAGAAGCTAACACAGTATTGTGAAGCAATTATACTCCAATAAAGATCTATTAAAAAAAAAAACAAAACTACTCTTCTCAGTCTGGTGCCTGCCTTCAGTTGCCCTATTGATATATCAGCTGTCCCTTGGAAGCTGCTTATGAGACCATAAATGAAAATCTTCTCTAACTCTCCTTCAGGGCTAGTATTAACCAGGAGCTAAAAAATTCAAACGCTATAAAACTAAATGAATATGTAGGCATATCAGATATAACATTTTTTTTTAAAGTAGAATAAAGATGTAATTATAACTTGTTCTGTAAAAGACTACAGTTGCACTATGAAAGCAGATTTAAACTAATAGATTTGTGCCACAGTACATATAATACCTGGGTAG
>NW_006779481.1:2062611-2087399 GCF_000442215.2 Lipotes vexillifer | reverse complement strand
GAAAGAAGTCTGATATGTATCTAACACAGGAAGGAAGTGATGGAGTTAGGCATCAACAATATTTATTAAACACTCAGGTGGTGATTGCTATGATGTGACAAGGCTGTGGACTTGGTGATAAGGAAATTATTACCTGGGGGAAAATATTTTGGATCTGTGGCTTTAAGAGTAGTGGTGTTCTGTACGTACAATATCTCTTCACTTGATCCACAAATAAAACATATGGACTTTTAGGCATTAAGTAGTTCTCAAACAGGGATTATTGGCAAAGTCTAGAGATGTTTTTGGTTGTCACAACTTGCCAGGAGGACTGCTAATGGCATCTAGTGAGTAGAGGTCAGGAATGCTGCTATCCTACAAAGCGCAGGAAACACATATTCCTCCCCCAGCCCCCAGCAAGAAATTATCCAGCCTAAAAGTCTATAGTGCCAAAGTCAAGAAAGCCTATACCAGGTCCCGCTCTAGCAGTCAATTTCTGTGTCCAGTAATTCCTCTTTGGTGATCAAGTGCATAGGAGCTGGGTTAGGCTATTCTGTGGCAGGTAAGTCTGCACATCATCACATTTTGGCTGCTCATTTAGAGGGCCAGGTTGGACTCAGTTTTAGGGGTTGAATTGACTTTCAGATTATTTCTATGGCACCTAGACTTGACCTATAAGCCAGTCAAGATTGCTTTCTGACTTTTATTGTCCTTATAGGAAATGGTGCTAGATTCAGCAGGTTAGGCAATCAAGAGGCATCTAAGTATTTGAAGTATTTCATCTTTGAGTGTATTAGAAAAGTGAATCTCAAGTCCCACCCCAGACCGATTGAAAACAATTTGCATTTTAACATGATCTACAGAGAAGCACTGTTCTAATATACACTGAGGAAAAAAGGAAGAGAAAAGAAAGACAATGCTTATATGAGCAAAATGAGATAGATAATCAGTGTCTTGATCCTTGAATATAGTACTGTGTCCAGTTCAGGGACAATCTTACAGAGGACTGTCAGTAGGTCAGAGGAGAGTTATGAAAATAAAAACTGCTTTCTGAGGATCAGATAAGGAAATCATAGTTATTTAGCTCAAAGACAAGAAAACTAAGCAACATGGAGAGCTCAATCCTGTGATCTATTAATGTGCTAAAAATTAAAAGGCTGACCCCAAAATGGTTTTGTGGTAAAATGAAAACCTCCTTCTAAAGGTCTTAAAAATAGGATGACTTAACTTTACTTAGAGGATAGATTTTAAAAGCTCTTTGTAGCGAAACCTAGAAAGCACTTAAATTCATAATGATTTTAGCATTACAGAATTTTAGAACTGGAAGGTAGTTAGGGATAAAACTCACTCAGTCTAGTCATTTTACAGAAAATAAAATGAATTCCAGAGAAGCAAAATAATTCACCAAAGTCACAGAGCAACTTAGCAGTTAGAGGTGGGACTAGAATTCAGGTCTCTTGACTCAACATCACCTAGTTTTGAAGAATTCTTTTATTACTTAGTTCTGTGACCTCACCAAGCTTGTTTTCTTATATTAAAAAATTGGAGAAATATTCCTATTTTGAAAGATATTTTAAGATAAAATGAGTTTATATTTAAATTATGTATGTAGTAATGCTTATCCCTTCCTAATATAGTAACCATGTCACACTTCAGTACTGTCCTCTTATTTTACTATAGGAGTTCCTTAAAGGACAGGGATCTTTCCTCTCTCCCTCCCTCCCTTCCTTCCTTCCTTCCTCTTTACAATTCTATCAATTTTTTACCTCTTCATTCCATTTAAATTGCAAAAAATGTGAATTTAGATTTAAGATTTTAATCTTAAACAGTATTTATTAATACAGGTAAATACTTATAGTTTTAAGTGGCAAAAGCAATAGAACAATTATAAGAATAATCCATCTATGTCAAAGGGCACATATATATACATATACACCTATATGCATATATACACAGACACACACACACACACACACACACACACACACATATACAAACACCCTTGGAGAAAATTCTGAAAGGATTTGGCGTATGGTGACATTATGAGCAAATCAGTTTGCAAATGTTACCCAAGCAGTGAAGAAGCACTGGGGCCTTTGGACTGTAAGCAGTTCTTGGTAAAGCTTTTATCTGGAAGTTGCTGGAGAAGGTCTGGGCACAGATCTGGCTTCATGTGTGACCTGTGCAGCCAGAAGGCCCCACTCTTGGTTTAATGCTTTGCTGTCTTGAAATTCTTAATAATCTTTGAACAAGAGGTGCCTCATTTTCAGTGTTCTGGATCTCTCAAATTATGCGGTCAGTCCTGTCTGAGCAGCTCAGCTCTGGCCCATTCACTGGTATGTGGTTGTAGGGTGCGCTCTATCTCTCAGGAGGTCTTGATTTCTTTATATTTGTTTTTCTTTTTAAAAAAGTACAGTCATATTATAAAAAATTAGAAAATGGATTAGCAGAAAAAATTAAGTCATCCTCAAAACTCTCAAAGGCAGAGACATTTTCATAAGCATCTCTTCATACATCACGATGTTCAGTGTCTAGTCAGAAGAATAAAAAGCGATTCATTACTTTAGAGTATGAATTGCCAAACATAATTACAAAATAGGTATGTGTATGAAAATTAGGCAATTCCTTGAGATTAGCTTTTGTGTTAGTTTTTTATTGCTATGTAACAAATTACTACAAATTTAGCAGTTTAAAACAACACGAAAACATTGTCACAAATATCTGTAGGTCAGAAATCTGGGCATGGTGTGAGTGGGTTCTCTGCTCAGGGTCTCACCAGGCTGAAATCAAGGTGCCAGCCTGGGCTGTGTTTCTCATCTGGGGCTCACAGTCCACTTCCAAACTCAAATGGTTGGTGGTAGAATTCGTTTCCTTGCAGTTAATTGTAGGATTGTGGTCCCTGTTTCTTTGCTGGCTGTCAGCCAGAGGCTGCTCTCAGCTCCAGAGGCTGTCAGCCTTCCTTACTATATGCCTTCCATCTTTAAACCAACCATGGCACGTTGAATCTTTCTTGGGCTTTGAATCACTGACTTCCTTTTCCGCTACCAGCCAGGAAAACTCTCTGCTTTTAAAGGGCTCGTGTGTTTAGGTCAGGTCCACCTGACAATCTATTTTAAAGTCAATTGTGCCATAAAACATAACCTAATCATGGTAGTAAAATACATCAAATTCACAGTACTGGGTATTATGCTCGGCATGTACACAAGGGTGTGGGAAATCTCAAGGGACCATTTTAGAATCCTGCCTACCACGGCTATCCTAGAATCTCGTGTGAAGAACACAAGGTTCCTCTACCTCTCTATTCAATAGTCTTCTTCAATTCCCATTTTTAACTCTAGCATCTCTATTTTATAAGTTCACAGTTTAGCATAGTAAAACTGGTCACAAAGAATTTGCTTAGCTATGAGGGGAACACAGAGATTCTTTTGTTTTCAAAGGAAAAATTTTAGAGAACAAGAATCTTACATTTTATTGTAAAAAGCCTAGTTAGTATGTATCAATATATTTTTCATTAACTCTAACATAATCTAATGAGACAATAAGGCACATATTAAATTTAGATGTTTATATTTTAAAATAAAAGATTAAGACCAGATTATCTAGAAATAATAAAACAGAAGATTTAGAAAAGATTAACACAATTTAATGACAACATGTTTGTATCTTCCATATATGAAGTACTCAGGAAAACAGATAAGCAGAACACAAGACCCTATAGAGAAATGAGCAAAGGACATGACCAGACATTTAAAAAGAGGAAACAGAACAGACTAAAAGTTGGACTTCAGTGAACTAACATTGAGTGCATCGTATGTGTGTGAGGTGCTGGCATATATGACAAGTACAGGGCTGCTATTCAGACACAGGAACTGTTATGTCTGTGGCCAGAATCCATTCCTGTTTGGTGCTTCTGCTCTGATTGGTTGGTGCCTGTATTGCAGTGGTTGCATGTCGCAACTAAAGATCCCACATGCCGCAGCGAAGATCCCAAGTTCCACAACTAAGACCTGGTGCAGTCAAATAAATAAATAAATAAAATTGAAAAAAAAAAAGAAACTTGAGGTGTTGAGAGGCTAGTAATTTACCCAATCCAGGGCTAGAATTCAAATTCAGGTCTTTTAATCTAGAGCAGAGCTTTTAATCACCATGTTACATTAGGAATGAAAAATGAGATACTACAATTTCTGTTCCGGGAGGAACTGGGACTGGACTAACCATTCCACTGTAAACAATAAGAAAACTGGACAAAATATATGAAATAGCAGTTTTCAGGCACTGGACAACAGGCAGTGCAGGAATGTGATCCCTGAGAGAAGGGAAACAGATGAGGTGAGCCCTATAATTTCCTGCATTTCTGCCTGGAGACATTTTCCAGCCTGAGGTGCAGGGAGGGAGAATCCCAAGCGGACCATGGTAGTCTCACCGAGTTGAGGAGATGCAGATAAGTTTGGGGAGGCACAATTGGCTTTTTGTACGACAGAGTACCAGAGAGGACAGAGCTAAATGGAGAGAGAGTTTCAGAAATCTGTAAGAGGGGTCGTCCCCATGAGTCTATGGTTGGATACTAAGACACATGCATAGGGTGAAACACTATAAGTCTGGGCAAAGAATGATCCCAAGAACTATAAATCAAATAATTCCCAGAGTTCACATAGAGCTTGAGGATAACTGAGTTCCAATCAGAGCCAGAGAAGCACATGGTTTTATACATTGGGGAACAAAGAAGGAAAGGGGACAAACAATGCTTATGTTAAAAAGGCAAAAGAAAAAAAAAAGACGGATAGAGGAATGGACAGGTATGTGATAAAACAAGCAGAGTAAAATGTTCTTTGGGTTTTTAAAAACATTTATTTATTTATCTATTTGGCTGCGTTGGGTCTTAGTTGCAGCATGCGGGCTCCAGAGTGCACGGGCTTGGTAGTTGCAGAGCGTCGGCTGTAGAGCATGCAGGCTTAGTTGCGCTGCAGCATGTGGGACCTTAGTTGCCTGACCAGGGATCAAACCCGCGTCCTCTGCATTGGAAGGCAGATTCTTAACCACTGGACCACCAGGGAAGTCCCCACAGTAAAATGCTAATGGTAAAATCTAGACAGTAGATATCCATGTGTTGACTGCAAATTAAAGGATTAATACGGGAGTATTATGAAAAACTTTATGCCCATAAATTTCACAACTTACATGAAATGGACAAAGTCCTTGAGAGACACCATGGTGGTTTAAAAGTACCTCCACTGAAAGGTAGAGCCTAATTCCCCTCCTTTTGAGTGTGGGCCTTTGTACTGTTGTGGGGTTTTTTTAAGATTTTTTCTTTTTGATGAGGACTATTTTTAAAGTCTTTATTCAGTTTGTTATAATATTGCTTCTGTTTTATGTTTTGGTTTTTTGGCTGCGAGCCATGTGGTATCTTAGCTACTCAACTGGGGATCGAACCCGCACCCCCTGTATTGGAAGGCGAAGTCTTAACCACTGGACCACCAGGGAAGTCCCTGTATTCTGTTTTAGAATACAAATAGAATATAGTGGAATGGATGGTGTTTGATTTCTGAGACTAGGTCACTAAGGCATCATGGTGTCCTCTTTGCCCTCTCTCTTGGATTGGTCACTTGTCAGGAAACCATGTCTTCAGGACATTCAAGCAACTCTCTAGAGATGCCCATGTGTTGGAAATTGAGGCCTCCTGCCAGCAATCAGCAGTAAATTGAGATTCCTGATAACAATCAGTGAGGAACTGAGGTCTCCTGCCAAAAGCCATGTGAGTCAGTCACCTTACAAGCAGAGCCTTCAGCTTTCGTATGACTAGAGCCCTAGCTGACATCTTGCCCTATTAGAGATCCTGAATTCCTGAGCCACAGAAACTGTGAGATAATGAATGCTTAGTTTTAAGCTGTTAAATTCTCAGGTAACTTACTATGCAGCAAGAGATAACAAATACAGTCACAAACTACCAAAGCTTACTCAAGAAAACTATACAACCTTTACCTATAATCTACAAAAGAAATCAAACTAGTAGTTAAAACCTTCCAGCAAAGAAAACTCCAGGTTTAGATGGCGTCCTTGAATTCTATCAAACATTTAAGAAAAAAATAGTATCAGCTGTTAGTTTGTTGCTCCTTTCAATGTCATCTTTTTATTTTTCCCTCTAGCTATCTGATGCTTTTTCCATCATTGGTTATTGGCAGTTTTACAAGAATGTGATTTCATGTAGTTTTCATTTTATTTTCCTGTTTGGGGTTCATGAGGGCTCTTGAATCTGTGGTTTGATGTATTTCGGCAACTTTGTAACGTTCTCATTATCTCTTAAAATATTGCTTGTTTCATTTTCTTTCTCCTCTCTTTCTGGGATACCAATTTCCTATGTTAGATCTTGCTATATCTTCTATGTCTTAATTTCTCTTCTGTATTTTCATTGTTTTGTCTCTTTCTGCATTATTCTGGATATTTTCTTCAAACTTGTGTTTATTCACTAACTTTTCAGCTATGCCTGTTTTATTGTCAAATCCATCCATTAAGATTCTAATTTCAGTCATGTTATTTTTCAGTTCTAGTATTTCCATATTGTTTATGTAATTTTCAGTTCTTTGCCAAAATTCTCATAAGTTTAGTTTGTGTCTGTAAACTCCAATACTTGGAGGTCATGCAGATCTATTTAAATAAAAACTTCTGCTGGTGTTCATTTATATCTCTTGGTGTAGCTACTTTTTACTATGTGCTTTACGATGTACTTACAAAACTGTTTAGATTTTGAGGCCTATTGCACTAATTTTCTATTGCTGCTAACAGTTTTACCACAAACTTAGCATCTTCCAACAACACACATTTATTATCTCATAGGTTCCGTGGGTTAAGAGTCCAAGCACAGCTCAAAGGGCCTCTGTTTCAGGGTCTTACAAGGCTAAATCAAGGTGTCAGCCTGAGCTGTGATCTCAGCTGAGGTTCCACTATGAAAGGATCCACTTCCAAACTTACATGGTTGCAGTATTCAGTTCCCTGCAGACTGTTGGACCAAGGACCTGCTTTTGGCTAGAGACCACCCTCAGTTGCTTGCCATGTGGCCCTCTCTGAAGGCCAGTTCACAACATGGCAGCTTGCTTCTTTAAAATTAGCAAGGGAGAGAGTTCCCTAACAAGATGGGCATAAGGATCTGATGTAATATAATCATATACACATAAATGATACATCCCATCATCTTTGTGGTATTGCATTAATTAGAAGCAAGTCCTAGATCACCTTCTCCACACATACACTCCCCCCCACACACACACAGAATACGAGCTTATAGGGACCATGGGGGGTTACCTTAGAGTCTGCCCACCATACCAAGGATATTAACTTCCTCTAAGAGAGCTCAGATTTGCTTTAGTCAAGCACCTGGGAGCTCTAAAAATCTTAGATAACTTCAGTCCAATTTCAGGGATTGAGAGTATTCAAAGGTGAGCTGCCTGTTCAAGCTCCTTCCCTCACATCAACTTTCTGGCCAGCAAGGAGGACAGTGAGAGAGAAGGTTGCACCCTCATTTAAATTTCACTGGCCAATACTTAGTCACAATGCTCCTTCCTAACTGCAAGGAAGGATGAAAAATATAGCTTTTATTTCAGATGGTCATATGCCTGGGAAAAATGGAAAAAAGTAGAGTACAAAATTGAGGTAAGTGCAACTAGTGGACTCTACCAAACATGGTTAATAGGTAGATTATATTTTAAAATTTATTCGCAGAGAGAATAGTCTTATATTTTACTTTTTTGGTATTTATTTCCAAAGTATGTCTAGCAGTTACAGATCTTCAGAATAAGCCTAATGCTTAGTTCACATAAGAATACACTACTTCCAAATCAGTTAATTTTAGAGATAGGGATGCAGTATCTATTGCCCACGTGTTCATTAATTTCACACTTTCCTTTTGAAATGAAATACAAATTAATGTTCTTCAAGTATTTTAAATTTATATCATTATTACAGACTGTAACTCCAGAATGCTGATTTAATCAGTATGTTATTTCTGTTTGGCAATGAAATATTGAGTGATACAATATATAGTTTGTAGGAATACTCAACATTTAAGAAACTGTTTTATATAGGGATATTAGCAAAATATCAGCTGACCTAGAAAGTTGTACAGTACTGTGTTAATTTCTAGGCTCACATGTTTTAGGCATAAATATCCCTTATGTAATAATGTTAGGATTTTCTTTTCCATACAGAAAGCTCCAGAAATAAAAATGTTCAATGTAATTTTATGGGAAAAAAATTGGTACTCTTTTTTTCCAGGTTGAAAAAGTAAACTTTGTTTTGCTTTAAATTAATAGGTTAGATTATGTTGAAACACTTACTCTTTTTTTAAATTTTATTTATGAAACACTCTTATACATTGTGATTTCTCTACAAGTTGAGGCCAGTAACAAATTATAAATTATGCAAGCAAAAAATAATAATAATACTTTCATTTTTAGTAGTTGTAGATCAAGTAATTTGGACCAGATCTTCTACAGAGTACATCGGGAGAAGCTGATAGCTGAACAAAATTTTTAAAATATCTGCTTAAAGACATGAGAGAGCTGACAATAACTGTTGGCTAAGGAAGCACAGAAACTTAGGTAGGTGAGCTTCTTTTCCCTGAAACGGTTGGCCAATTCTGTAAGTGGTATCTGACATACTGAGTGGCTATCTTGACAGTCTTCGTGGGACCCAGGTGAAGAGGTATTGGAGTATGAGGCCTGCAGTGATAAACCCTTCCCCTTACTTTGAATAGGATCCCAAAAGGCTGCCAATCATGAGTAAGAGTGATTCAGAAGTAAACAGGCCTTCAAAGGCCTGTTTATGAATATGACCATCTGAAATAAAAGCTATATTTTTCATCCTTCCTTGCAGTTAGGAAGGAGCATTGTGACTAAGTATTGGCCAGTGAAATTTAAATGAGGGTGCAACCTTCTCTCTCACTGTCCTCCTTGCTGGCTAGAAAGTTGATGTGAGGGAAGGAGCTTGAACAGCAATCTTGGATCATAAGTTGGAAGTCAAGTGCTGAGGCTGGTAGAGCAACACAGAAACTTTGAGATACTTAACTCTGAAATTCTTTTAAGTGAGAGGGAAAACTTTTGTTCTTTTCTTAAAGCCACTGTTATTTGGGGTTTTAGTTTTATGCTGCTGTATTTAATCTTAACTGATACACATTTCAATTATTGGCGTATTACTCCTTTATTAGAAATTGTAAATGAGAAATTATTTCAACACCTGAAGACCAAGATACAACAGAAGACTCCATAGGCTCAAGATTTTGAGACATCCTAGAAAGAGTTTTCTGTAAAGTATATCCTTTCCGTGGCATGGCAACATCATTCTTCTTTAAAAAGGTTACTGGACAGACATCGTTTCCGCCATCACCTATATAAACAATTCGTGTATAATTCACTCCTCGTTGTAACTGTTTACCTACAAACTCCACCAAAACTACATTTTTGCAAAGATTTGGGGGGCACCTAGTGCAAGAATGAGCATGATAATTTTCCACAGTGAGATGACCATCGCTGTCAAAAGCTGCTGGATTTGTAAAGACTTTATCAAACACGTCATGAACATTGCTAGCTTCTAAAACCCAATCTATGAAGACTGAATTTGAATCTGAAATAATGATGCAATCAAATTTATCCTTGTTCTTTCTTATAAAGTTTAAAAGTTCCACCATCCCTGGAGTGAAAGGCATTGATATCACTGCTCTTTTCATTTCATCTTCTCTTACACCTTTATCTCCCAAATACTTAAAGACTCTGCCCATAAATTCTGTCCAAAATCCTTTTTCATAAGAATCTTGTAGTTCAATAGGAAGCTTTTTCTCTGGAGCACATTGTACAATCCAGGTATCACTATTATCATCTATGATTGTATTGTCAAAGTCAAAAACCAACAAAATTTTCATGGTTCCAGAAACAGATTTGGGTTACCCTGGAAAAGAAGAAATATTATTCCCTAAACATACTCGGTTCTACATATCTAGCTATAGTATCTATTTAACAAAATTACTCTTAATCTGCTGAAACAAAGGGTGAATATAAACAAGTTAAAATGACTAAGCATTCTAAGACTACCATTTAAGCACTTTTTCCTAAGAAGCAAAGTTCATATTTGAGTATGTTAAATGAATGGAAAACAGAACATATAAAAAGGATACTCAGGGTATTACTGTGTTCCTGAGGGGGTGATTCTTTGAGCACTCAGAATTAAACTAGAGAGCAATCTAATGAGAGAAGTAATGAAACAATTATTCCCTTACACTTTAATTTAGAAAAGTTATAAAATAAGAGAAAAAAATGTAGGCTAGTCATTCTTATTGTCTTTAAATGATCAATCACAAACTTATTAGTTTAAAATGTTTACAATGAGCTTCATTTTAAATAATAGGTCATGTACAATACATATTCTCTGTGAACTAACCAAAACTCTGACCAAATTTAACATAATGTGAAATCTTGCAAAATTTAAATAATTTTTTAAAAAAGGTTTTTAGCTTGAAATCATCGTTGTCAATGTTACAACCAAATGGTTGCTTGATGTTGTACTTGAAAGTCTAAACAAATTACTTGAACTGGAGGTCAGTTAAATTCTTCCACACTAGAAGTAACTTTTGTTAACAATTTTCACATTTATTTATATTTTCTCTAGATAGTTTAGCTCTGGAGTACCAAATAATCTGGATATATGTGAATAATCACACTGCTTTTGATATGACAATTACTCAAGTCTCTGTTTTCATTAATAGATAATGAAGATCATTAACTTAAATCTCAAGAGAAAAGGAATGAATCAACAGATGGTATAAATGAAAATTATCATGTAAAAAAGATAATTATACAGAATTCCCAGGAAAAGCTACAATTAGTATCTGTAAACAACAACAAAAAATTTTTTTAAAGAGTAACTAATATTTTTATAGATATCACTATATGCCAGATACTGGACTAAGAACCTTACAATCTCATCATCTGTCATAAACCCATTTAGTAGGAATTATTATTATCCTCATCTTAAAGATATATAACTGGAGCTTAAGTATTAATTAAGTTGGTTGAGTATTAGTTAAATGGCAGAGCTAGAATTTGGACTCAGGTCTGCCTGACTCCAAAGTTCATGGTTTAGTAATACACTCTAGTGCCTAAGAAATAGAATAACGACTATTAATCAGTTTAAAAATAAAATATTAAGTAGGTCATTTGGACGAAAAGATGTTTAATAACATGAAAATATTCATTAATCTCAAAGTACACACTAACCATCTGTGATCTACTTTACAACCGTTCTGAAGTTTTAGCAAGAAATCCTAAAATGAAAAGTGAAGAACCCCACCAATAAGAAAAAGAAGAGATCAGTTAAAAATAGAAAACATGGGGGACTTCCCTGGTGGTCCAGTGGTTAAGAATCCACCTTCCAATGCAAGGGATGCAGGTTCGATCCCTGGTTGGGGAGCTAAGATCCCACATGCTGCGGGGCAACTAAGCCCACGCACTGCAACTGCTGAGCACGGGGGCACAACTAGAGAATGCATGTGCCGCAAACTATAGAGCCCAAGCTCTCTGGAGCCTGCGCACCACAACTAGAGAGCCTGTGCGCCACAACGAGGAGCCCAGGTGCTGCAATGAAGATCCCGAGTGCTGCACATAAGACCTGACTGACACAGCCAAAAAAAAAAAAAAAAAGAAAACATGGCATTTATCTACATGTATTCTCTGGTTTATAATGATAGATATCCAGCAGGTGAAACTGAGAATGAGCTCATGACTCATATAAGAGTAAGTATTTTTTGCCTCTCAATTTAGAATATCTGGAGAATAACAAACCTAGAGGATATATCTCCTGTTGTATGAATTTAGATGGTATGATGGTATAAAGTATTCTGATACCCTGGATCCATGAATCGCTAAATGTCTAATCCAGGTGTCCCTGATTGGCTTCCAGGGATTTAAGTGCAGAAATCACTTTCCCATAGAAACAATGTAATAAATAGCAATAAAGTGCAGTTGACAATCACATTGGTAATGCACCTAAGCACATTTTAAATTAAAATGCTTTTTAGGCATTCTGAATTTATACATAATTAAAAAAATTTTTTTCAAATGTAACTCATTGTTGGTTGAAAAGTGTTTCAAACCTAGACTTAACCAGCCACAAGTTACTAAAATTCCTTCACTATTAACCTCCAAATAAGATGTATCATAAGCCTGAAGTTAACGAAGTTCCAACTGTTAACTTAGTTCCACTGTTGACTATTAATTTCTATCTACAAGTGTACTTTTCTTAATTTCAGATCTTTTTCCATTAGTTTTTTCCCACCACTCAACATAAACCTTTATTTAAAATACTTACCCAATTTAGTATTTCCAAGACAATTAATCTTACTTCAGCATGGAGCTTAGGTTAAACAGTCATGACAATCTTCAGTTTTAAACACCAGCCAGTTTCTAACCAACATTACTCCTACCCTATATGCAGGGGAAAAAGTCTTCTGATTCCAAGCAAAGGAATGGAGACTTCTTAACTCCTAAAATTAATAAAAGTATTTAAGATATTTAAAAATTTACATTTTCTAATGTTTTCTCTTACATCAGAAAAGCACCTATGGCAATGGGAGGAATAAAATTTTGTTTAAACAAAAACCTTAAATACAAAACAGGGAATGTTATGTGAATATAAGCTCTTATCCAGTGGATAAAATCACAGGTGTTAGGCTGATTATGTTATGATTTCCAGATTCCAGTTTTTCTTTTTACTTATTAAATAATAGACAAATACCACATTCTGTTGTCAATAAACTTTCAAAGATTTAGTGCTGTACTTGAAATAAAAATGTCTCCAAAAATTAAGGATGTGTAGAAAGATTTAGTGAAAGTGAATCTATTTTGAAATCAGTTTGTTAAAATGCCAGAAGCAGTTATTAACTGTTCTCTCCGGAAGCATGAAAAGTATGTATTTTGTATGTCTGCAATGTTTCCAGGGTCTAACAATAGCCTATGTGCTTTTTTACAGTAATGAAAACTAGAAACTATATAGACATCCAAGAATAGGGGATTGCTTAAATAAGATATGTACATGATAGCCATATAACAGACCATTTATTTAGTGAGTAAAAGGTTAAGATGTTCAAATTAAACAAACAAGTCACAAAACAGTGTTTACAGTATAATCTCATTTTTGCTTTTAAAAAAGAAATGTCTGTATACAGTGGTAGCATCAATTGCAGTGCATTCTTTTCCTACGCTGATTTTGTAATAAATTATTTTCCCCAGAATAATTTAAGCTCTGCTTCAGATCAAAGTGCATATGCTACCTTCTTAATTTCACAACAAAGAAAACAAAAATGAGTGATGGCCATAGAGGGTAAATAACTAATTCTAGATACACTTGGCTGTAAAGATCCATGGATTAGAGTTAGAACCAGGTGTTGTAAGTCAAATGATACCTGAACACTACGCCAAACTGGCAAATTACTGACACCAAATATTATAAGATTCAATAATTTTTGTAACCAATTTAGTTAAAATTCCACAGAATTTTTGTTAGGAGGTAATCTCCATGGGTCTCTAGTGGCTTGGCATATCTTACAAGGTACTCACTGCCCTTTGCCTGGATATTGTCTCAAAAATGTATGTAAGGGTTTCCCTGGTGGCGCAGTGGTTACGAATCCGCCTGCCAATGCAGGGGACAAGGGTTCCAGCCCTGGTCCTAAGAAGATTCCACATGCTGTGGAGCAGCTAAGCCCATGCGCCACAACTACTGAGCCTGTGCTCTAGAGCCTGTGAGCCACAACTACTGAGCCCACGTGCCACAACTACTGAAGCCCGCACACCTAAAGCCCGTGCTCCACAACAAGAGAAGCCACCACAATGAGAAGCCCACGCCCCACAAAGAAGAGTAGCCTGGCTCACTGCAACTAGAGAAAGCCCGCGCGCAGCAACGAAAACCCAATGCAGCCAAAAATAAATAAGTAAATAAATAAATAAATTTATTTTAAAAAATGCATGTATAGTGAACAGTCTTGAAAGGCATGCTTATTGTCCATTATAATAAAGATCTGGATGCCCTAAGCTCAGGGTTCCTGTTCTGTAATGCAACACACTCCATGTGCAGGTGACTTCTGGGACTCTTTGCATCATCCTGTGGCAACTGGGGCAAAATTACTGATATTCTGGCTACTGCTACTGCTGTAATTCATCACTGTTCTAGGGGTCTGCATCTTCTACAGAACGGTGGCAGCCTAAGTTGTCAGCATGCAAGTAGGGTAAAATCTCTGACTCTTCCCAGTTCTTGGCTTTTTTTTTTTTTGGCGGTATGCGGGCCTCTCACTGTTGTGGCCTCTCCCGTTGTGGAGCACAGGCTCCGGACGCGCAGGCCCAGAGGCCATGGCTCACGGGCCCAGCCGCTCCGCGCCATGTGGGATCTTCCCAGACCGGAGCACGAACTCGTGTCCCCTGCATCGGCAGGCGGCCTCTCAACCACTGCGCCACCAGGGAAGCCCAACATTTTTAAAACTATGATTCCAAAAAACCACCAATGTTGTATGTGCAAAATCTATATTTCTGCCAAGAAATATTTTATTAATCCTTTCATACTTACCAGCATTATTACGATGGATCGATCATCTGATAGAAAACCTGAAGAAAAACAGTACAACTATGTGTTAGAACTTCAGTGATTAAAAACCTTACCTCCTTTCATATTGAGCAACTCCAGTTTGATGCCTAATGTGTATGTGTCATAGCCAACTACCTTGTAATGTAATCATTTGTACCTCGACGTGTTAGAAAAGGATCTTTTGAAACGTAGCCCATATTCACTCTTAACAGGGTTTTGTGTCCTTAAGAGGTCTGATTGGTCCTCCAAATACATTCAATTTACTATACTGTATTTACCGAGCAATTAAAGATATCTTAAAGGCCCTAACATGAATGTTATAATCCAAGTTTTAACATTGCGATTAAAAATAAAAAACTAAGCCCCATCTAGCCCAGATCATGCGTTAGAAACCAAAATATTTAAAAACAGATTTTCTGTCAATTAATTCCTGAGTTTCTATGGTTGAGGGAGGAGGGCTTTGCCGTTCACCTTCCCCCGCGAGGTCTGTGGGTCACACACGCCAAGCCCAGGCCTCGCTCTCCCGCACACCTGCCGGGTACATCCCGAAGCCAGGGGCAGGGACCTAGTCGGGTGTCATTTCCCGAGAGGCGCACGTTGGATGCCGATGCGAGCACCAGGCCGGGCCCAGCCGGGTCCCAGGGCTCGTCACTGACCCAGACCAGAGACTCGAAGTCGTTCTGGCCTCTGCGCCGCTTCCGAGGGCTCTGTCCTCCCGCCCACTCCGGACGCCTGCGCCTGCGGGGAAGGACCGCCCCACTCGCACGCCTGGCCTTGACTTCCCGCGCAGGCGCAGCCTCCCTTCTCCGGCACCACAGCCCACAGCTGCGCGTTCTTCGTTCCTCGGCGACGACTGTTGTCACTTCCGGCGGCGTTGCTAAGCAACTGCGCGGTTTGGCGGAAACTTCCGCGTCGGAATCGCCTTTCCAAGTCTGAGAGCGCCATAGGTACCTCAGAGATGCTGATGCGGCTCGGAAGGCGCTGTGGACGAGCAAAGGAAAGCACGGGTGAGCTAAACTGGTCCATCCCACCACAGGGATTGTTTCTGGTCTCCAGGCATGGAGTGAGAGGCGAGCGTGCCTTTCCTTCTGAAACGGGCTCCACCAAGTCAAAAACAGCACAGTGGGCATCGTCGGGCTTTGTGTAAATTAGACAGTTTTGCCCTTGGATGAATGGGTAGGTGGGGAAAGTATACAGAAATAAGGGTAGAGAAAAAGAAGTCAGAGACTCCCAGTTGACCAGCTGGCCCGATACTCAAGCTGTGCCGTTGCAGCTCCAAGAATCTGGTGTTTGCTGAATTTTCTCGCGCTTAAGCTTTGTTATTCATTGAGTGAATCGGAATGTATTTTGGAAATATCAGTGACCTCATTAGAGTCTTGGCTCTGCTGTGAACCTACTGAGTACTCTTAGGAAAGTGTCTGAAGGAAAATCTCAATTTCTCCAACTGTAAAATGAAAGTAAGTTCTCATCCTAAGGCGTATACTTTGATAGAGTGTGAAAATAATGCTACTTAAGGTATTGTAATTCACATGACCTTTTATAAAAATTTGATTTTGTAATAGAAGTAGCCTAGTGAGACATTTAAAGATCTCTTTATTAATTCCAGTGATTTTAGTTTCTTAAGATTGTAAATTCCCAATTAATGTTCTCATGGTGACAGAACCTTGGGAACTTGGACTATCTTCATGTCATCTCCTTAGCTTCTGTAGCAATAGAGTCCCTTGTGCCAAATGCTGAGTGAGAGCCAGCCAGTCTCCCACCAGTGGACACTAGTGGGTATTTATGCTGTGGAGGGCTTAAGAAGTAGCAGCAGAGGGTCATGACATGTAGGAGAGAGACAGTACCCATGTGGCATGTATTGAAAAAACAAAATTACGCTCACATATTCACTTTCCTATATATAAAGTGCTGCATTAAATCAAAAAGAACAACGGCAAAAATTGTCAAACTCAATTTTTGAGAACTCAGGAAACCAAAAGTTTGCAACAATTGGGGAGTGTTTATCAAGACAAATAACTGAATCTTGGTAAGAACAGTGAGCTTTTTGCATTTTAACTTGTTCTAGTCCCCTTCTTTCTCCCTGCCCTATGGTAGCCTAGAAAACCACTGCAATCACAGTGAAATCCAGTGGCTTAGCAGCCTGTGGAGGGAGCAAAATAGCGTTGAACCCCTCCCAAAGCCCATTTCCCAGGTAACTTATTATTTGAGCTGTCTGGCAGTTCCTTGGAAACTTATTATTTGACCTGTCTGGCAGTTCCTTGGAAAGTCCCACTCACAAGGCTTGTCTTTATTTGACCTGATTCAGAGCCCACCAGTTATGTTTGTTAAAACAATCAGTGGAATTTTAAGACGTTTTAATTGCTTCACACCTCCAACAGCCATTACTAGCATTGTGTGAAAGTCCCTGTGAGGTAGGAATCATGGAAATAAGACTGCCCTCTGAGAACTGAACTCTGCATCAACCCAGTGGATTAAAGCATGGATATGTGAAATCATTCATAGCTCGGAGGTCAATCAGGGCTCTCCTGATGCTCAAAGATATGAGGGAACTGGGACTTCCCTGGTGGCCCAGTGGTTAAGAATCCGCCTGCCAATGCAGGGGACATGGGTTTGAGCCCTGGTCCGGAAGACCCCACATGCCGTGGAGCAACTAAGCCCGTGCGCCACAACTACTGAGCCTGCGGGCCACAACTACTGAAGCCCGCGTGCCTAGAGCCCGTGCTCCGCAAAAAGAGAAGCCACCACAATGAGAAGCCCGCATACTGCAACAAAGAGTAGCCCCCGCTCGCCATAGCTAGAGAAAGCCCATGTGCAGCAACGAAGACCCAACGCAGCCAAAAATAAAAATAAAAAATAAGCATATTTATAAGAAAAAAAAAAGATATGAGGGAACTTGGCCCAACTTTTGTTACCTGAGATAGTAAAAAGCCTTTCCCAAACTTTCCATGGCTTGTCCTATTTTTTCTGCTGCTTTTGTGGTTGTTCTCTTGGTTCTCCTCCTGTATCAGAGTTCATGAAAAGTTCTTGAATAAAATATCTCATGAATGTAGTTACTCTACAGAAGATTGAGGTGTCATAAGGGATCACATTGTTCACTACACAACTTTTTGGCATCTTGTTTTCCTGCCACTGCTGCCAAAGCTTGCTCACCACTGTATACTTTGTAAGGAGCAGCTCCTACCAGTATGGGCTATTTGGTCTACCCAGCCCCTTTAGTATTTTGGAAAATTAAATTGTCTCCATTTTATTTCACATCTTAAAGAATTAGAATGACTCTTGGGTCAGAGAAAGAAAAGCATATTTTTTTCATAAATTTATTAATTTATTTTTGGCTGTGTTGGGTCTTTGTTGCTGTGTGTGGGCTTTGTCTAGTTGTGGTGAGCTGGGGCCACTCTTCGTTGCAGTGCGTGGGCTTCTCATTGCAGTGGCTTTTCTTGTTGCGGAGCACGGGCTCTAGGTGCAGGGGCTTCAGTAGTTGTGGCTCATGGGCTCTAGAGTGCAGGCTCAGTAGTTGTGGCACACAGGCCCAGCTGCTCTGCGGCATGTGGGATCTTCCCAGACTAGGGCTCGAACCCGTGTCCCCTGCATTGGCAGGCAGGTTCTTCACCACTGCGCCACCAGGGACGTCCAAGAAAAGCATATTAATATGCCTAAAAATATGCTAATCAAAAGGCAGGTGGCTTAATTTAATGGCCTTTGTTTATGTAGCTTCTAATTGTAAGTAACACAAACCAAGTTGAGCCAGTTTAGGTGAAGCAAAGGATAATTGTTACAAGGCTATAAGGATGTATTGGTCAGGACTCTTTGGTTACAAGTGACTGATCTAATTCACTGTAGTTAAAAGGGGAATATTTTGGCTCACATACCTGTGAATTTAGGTATAACTCGATCCAGGACACTATTCTACTTCTCAGCTTTGCTTGTCTTTATTCTGCATGTGGAGACTTGGTATATGGTAGGCAAGTTGGTACCTGTGGTTCTAAAGTCACATTTTAGGTTAACAACCAAATTCTCATTCCCATCAACTTTAATTCAAACCCCAAGAAGACTGTAATTGTCCTAGCAGCTTTTCTCTTAGTATCTTTCTGGAGCCACATGATTTCTTGCCTCTGCTTTTCTACTTCTGTTTCATTCTTCTAATAAAAGCAGTAAAAATAATAATAATTTAATATTTATTGAGAACATATTGTGTGCCAGGCACTCTTCTAAATTCTTTACATATATTACTTCATCTAATTCTTACACCAGCTATATAAAATGAAGTAGATACTATTAGTATTTCCATTTTGCAATTAAGGAGTTAGATTTAGAGGGTTAAATAATTTTGTCTAGATTCACATAGTTCATATGTGGTGTGTTCAGAAAAGATCCAGGTTGTCTGTCTCCAGAGTCCACACTCTTACCCACTGTGCTTTATTGCCTTTGTTAGGCCTGTGACCACCCACCATTATTCAAATGTATTTCCTATTTTGGTAAATTCTTCTCCTTACAAGTCCTACCTCCTAAAAGCAGAAGGCATCTTTTTCTGCCTCCCTTGCAGCTAGGGTGCAGGCATAAGACCAAGACTCAGCTGGTCAATTGTATGTGTGCTAGATTTACATTCTGAAGAGAGCATATGAGGAAAGAAACAGCATGTTGAATACATTTTCTGGGGAGAGTGGCAGCAAAAGTGTACCAATTCCAGATTACTCGTGAAGGTTCACATATATAGTGTCCAGTGGAGCAAGTTATAAGTGGGGCAAGTTGAGGTGCCTACCCAATGCCAGTTGCTGTGAATCTTCACTGGAACCTCACGATGTGGTCTGTGTGATATTTGTATGTATATCTTCTAAGGGTAACTCTCTGGCTGTCTGAGAGCTTCAGTAGGCTATCTAATATCCCTTAATGAATTCCTTTTCTGCTTAAACTAGCTAGAGTGAGTTTGGGTGTTTATAAGTAAGAACTTCAGTTGATTAAAAGGGTAGGAACATTTTTTAGAGAAGAGCTGTTATGAGCTCCATTGTGTCATTTAGGATGCTTGTGAATTCATTTCACAGAATACCCAGCTCAATCATGTTTAAAAATAAGGAAATTTATTTGCTCATATAACAGGAACTCCAGCCTTTGGGTCTGATTAATCTAGCAGCATAATGAAATCCTCATTGCCCCAGGGTCTTCCTTTGTTTCTTCTTTGTGTTTCACAGTTAACAGCTTCATCCTAAGGCTGCTTCCTCTTGTGGTCATAAGGATGGCTGCTTGTCTGGCCTTCATGCTTCCTCATTCATATCTAGCCTGAGAGTCACTCTCAGATGTCTCTCCCAGAAGTACAAGCAAGAACTTTTCTAAAAGTCTCATAACTCTTGTCCTATTTATTTTCTTACTACAGGAATAATTATTGTCAAGGGAGATGCAAGTATTCTGAAATTAATGAGGCCCACCCCGGGACTGAGACTGTAGTCAGTTCTCCAAATTACATTGCTGCTACTCAGTTAGGACGGGGTTGTATAGAGTAGATAAGCGCAATGTCTACAACCCCAAAAGATGAACATTCCCCAAAGTTATCCACTTATAAACTGCTGCTTGATTAACTTTGAAAATGCTTTTATAACAACCTGTTGGGGTAGGTATTATTGATCTCAACTTTAAAGATGTTGATACTGAGACTCCAAGAAGTTAAATGACTTGCCCAAGTTACACAGTAAGGAATTGACTAAGTAAGGACTCAAATCTATGTCTTCTGATTTCAGGGTCTTGTATACTTTCGACTTATTCCCAGCTGTTCTTAAGATAACAAGAATAAAATTATTCTTTGAAACAACTTCCAGATATCATGCCAATATAGAAATGTGTGAGAAAAAATATCAAACTCTTCTTGAAAGTTTTTAATACTCATTTTAAAAAATTTATTTAGAAGTAAAGAACTGTGAAGAAGATCAAGTCCTCTATCCACCTCTTCTGCCCAGCAAAGTAGATCTCCGGCAGGTCACCATAATTCCACACAATGAGTGGGAAAGGATTCGAGATAGCCTTGACAGTTTGACAAGAGAAGCAGCACACCTTCGTGCAGAAAGAAAGGCAAAGAAAGAAATGCATTTCCGATCCCAAGAAGTGGTAAAACACTGGACTAATACATATGCAGTAAGTATTAACCACCCAGGAGTACATGTGCACTGAAGACTTACTCTTGTTTCTTAGTGCTCTTTTATAAATATTTTTAACATAGAAAATATCATTAAAATGCATTGAAACACATTTTCAACATCTTTATTTAGGTATAAGTGACATACAATAACCTGGACATATTTAAAGTGTACAAGTTAAGATTTGACATATTTATATAGCCCTGAAACCATTATTATAATTAAGATAATGAATATATTCATCACCATAAAAAAGTTTCCTCATAACCCATTTTACTCCCTCTCACTCCTCCCCATGCCCCCTCCGGTGTCTCCAGACAACCACTGATCTGCTATTATAAATTTCACTCAGCACAATTATTTTGAAATTCTTTCATGTTTTTGTATCAATTATTCATTCATTTTTATTGCTGAGTGGTATGCCATTATATGGATATATCGCAATTTGTTTCTCTGCTCAGTTGTTGATAGTTTGACATCAAGCAAATATTGACGTTTGAGCTGTTTCCAGTTTTTGGCTATTATAAATAAAGCTGCTTATGAACATTTGTGTATAAGTCTATGTATGGACATATGCTTTCATTTCTTTTGGGTAAATATCTTGGTGTAGAATCATATGATAGCTGTACATTTAACTTTGTAACATTTAACTTCCAAGCTGTTTCCCAAAGTAGTCGTAATTTTATATTCCCTCCAGCGGTGTATGATAGTTCTAATTCATATTAGAACACATAGTTCTAATATATGTTTCCTCCACATATTTGCCAAATTGCTATGTTCAGTCTTTATAACTATAGACTTTCTAATAGGTGTGAAGTAGTATCTCATTATAATTTTAATTTCTCTAATTACAGTGATGTTGAACATCTTTTCATGAACTCATTTTCTATCTGTATATCTTCTTTGGTGAAATGTCTGTTCAGATCTTTTGCTGGGTTTGTCTTCTTATTGAGTTTAGAGAATTTTAAAATATATTCTGAATACAAGTCCTTTGTTAGATATTTGATTTGAAAATATTTTCTTCCAGTTCATGGCTTGGCTTTATATTCCATTACAGTGTCTTTCTAAGAGCAGAGTTTTTAATTTTAATGAAGTCCAGTTTATCAGTTTTTCTTGTATGGATCATCCTTTTAGTGACTTACCTAAGAAATTTTTGCCTAACTCAAGATCACAAAGATTTTCTTCTGTGTTTAAGTTTAAAGTTTTAGGTCTTTTATATATATATATAGTCTATGTTTAGAAGTGAGGTATGGATTGATGTTTATTTTTTTGCATATGAATATCCAATTGTTTCAGCACAGTTTGTTGAAAAGACTGTTCTTTCCCCCACTGAATTGCCTTTGCACATTTGTTGAAAATCTGGTTGTCCATATATGTGCAGGGGGAATTTCTGGACTCTGCTGTTCCATTGATCTATTTATCTATCTTTATTTCAATAACACACTGATGTGAGAATTGTAGCTTTAATAATAAGTCTTGAAATCAGATAGTATTAGTCCTCCAACTTTGTTCTTTTTCAAAGTTGTCTGGCTATTCTAGGTCCTTTGCGCTTCTACATGAATTTTGGAATCAGCTTGTCAATTTCTACGAAAAAGCCAGCTGGGATTTTGTTTGGGATTGTGTTGAATTTCTAGATCAGTTTGGAGAGAATTTACAGTTTGACAGTATTGAGTCTTCTGACCCATGAACACAGTGTTTTTCTTCCATTTGTATAGGTCTTATTTAATTTATGTCAGCAATATTTTATAGTTTTTAGGGTATAGGTCTTATTCATATTTATCCCTAAGTAATTACTATTTTTATGTATTATAAATGATTTTTTAACATTTCAATTTGTTATTCATTGTTAGCTATAGAAATACAGTTACTTTTTTCTACGTTGATCTTGTATCTTGCAACACTGTTAACCTCACTTATTAGTTCTAGTAGCTTTTTTATAGATTCCATCAGATTTTCTACATAGACAATCATGATGTCAGAAAGTAAAGACAGGGACTTCTCTGGCAGTTCAGTGGTTGAGACTCCGTGCTTCCACTGCAGGGGGCACAGGTTCCATCCCTGGTCAGGGAACTAAGATCTCTCATGCCACAGAGCACAGCCAAAAAAAAAGTTAAAGACAGTTTTACAAATTTTACTTCCTTCTTTCCAATCTGGGTGCCTTTTAGTTCTTTCTTTTTTTTTCTTTTTCTTTTTGACTTATTGTACAGGAATGGATGTTAGATTTTTAAAGTGCTTTTCTTTTGCTTATATCTATTGAGGTAATCATGAAGTTCTAATTTTTCATTTTGTTATATGGTGTATTTCATTCATTATTTTCAAATATTGAACCAAGCTTGCATTCCTGGGATAAACGTCCTCTGGTCATGACGTATTATCTTTTTGATGGATTCAGTTTATTAAAATGTTAATTTTTGCATCCGTGTTCATGGGGGATATTGGCCTGTAGTTTTCTTGAAATGTCTTTGTCTGGTTTGGGTATCAGGGTAATGCTGGTTATTGTTATGATGGAGGATTGCACAAAAACACAGGATTTGAAACTGAGGAATCAAGGAGCTTCTTGAGGAATCAAGGCAGCTTCTTTTCATCTGCCTTTGATTTGTCTCTCTTCCTATCTTTTTCTAGAACTACATATGTCTTTGCTGTGCCCTTCTTTGTGCTTCTGTAAGATTCTCTACCTAAGAGGTACAATAACCTGCAGTTTAGTTCCATGTACATGAGTGGGAAACTACTTCAATGTGGGGAGGTGTCCTCTAACTCCTTTTACTGTCTCACCTGGAGGAAAATGCTGAGAAAAGGTGTTCTCATCTCCCACTACACTTTCCTATATCATTTAAGGAACTATAAGGCAGGATTTTCTCCTATTTTCTAGTAGAATTTTTAAAACTATGTAGAAGCATAATATCTGTTCAGAGAGTTCTCACCTTTTATTTTTTTCAACATTGCATATTTCCTTACTTTGTTGCAATGTACATTATTTATCTTTGGGAGGGGACACAGAAAGCTTGTGTTGCCTTGCTTTAGGAACAGTGTTCGTAATTTATTCTTTTTTTTCTAGAAGAGGGAAGAGTTATATCATGACTGATATCATATTGTAATATATACAAAACTACAGGGAAAGAAAACAGATCAGTGGTTGCCAGGGGGTGCAGGTAGTTGACTCTAACAGGGCATGAGGGAGTTTTTTGGGAGGATGGAACTGTTCTATAAGTGACTTTATGCATTTGTAAAACTGTACACTGAAAACATATGTAATTTATACTCTAAAAAACTTGATTTTAGAAAAGCCCGTGGTCTATAAATAGATGGGGAATGGAATATACCCCCTGTTTTTTTTTTCTTCCAGAAGTACCACAGTATACCTAATAATTTACACCTCCAGAGTGTTAAAGAAGAAAAAGAAATGTAGTAAACGTAGTGGAAATATAATAATAAAAACTGTACTATAGGCACAGAGATTGGCAAAATGATACATCATCAGAGAGAGCCTAGAAGCAATCCTGTGTTATATATGGGAATTTGACATATGCTAGAAATGTCATTGCAAATCAGAAGGGAAAAGATGGGAATTCAAAAACAGATACTGAGATAATCGGCATATGGACAAGATGAAATTTTATCCCTATGGTACAGAATATACAAAAATGAATTTCAGCTGGATTTTAGACCTAAATGTGAAAAGTGAAACAGTAAAACTTTAAAAATAAATCATAGGATATCTTCAAGAATTCAGGGTAAGTAAGATTTTCTTAAGACATAGGAAGTGTGACCCATAAAGGAGAAAAAGACTTCTTCTGACATGGGACATTGGCTACCTCCTCAGGGGTGTAGAAGAACATGTAAAATATGTCATTGTTGATTTTTTAAAGGAACACAAGTAGTAATATATATATATATATATATATTTGTTACTTAAATATAGAAAGGAACTATGGAAGTAAATGCAAGAAACTAATAGTGGTTATCTTAGAGACTGCAGATGGAAGTTAGGATTGGAGGGAGAGTTCCACTACATACTTTTGTAATATATATATATAATATGTGTGTATATATATATAATATATATATAATATATATAAT
>NW_006779481.1:2004146-2062536 GCF_000442215.2 Lipotes vexillifer | reverse complement strand
TTTTTTTGGATTTTTTGGCTATACCATGCGGCATGTGGGATCCTAGTTCCCTGACCAGGGATCGAACCCGTGCCCCCTGCATTGGAAGCATGGAGTCTTAACCACTGGACCACCAGGGAAGTCCCCATATACTTTTTTAATATTATGAATTTTGAACTATGTAAATGTGTTAACTACCTAAAAAATTCAATTAAGGATTAGCTCATAAGTGTAACCTCATATTTGTTAGTGATATATGCAAATACAATAAAGATTCATAAGGAAAGCTCAAATTATCATATGTTTAATTTTGTAAAGTTAAGTTGAAAAAAGAAAACAGACTACTGCTTTTGTCATTTTATAGGGGATGAAAGAACAGAAACTTGAAGCCAAAAAGAAACGTGATAAAGAAATAGAGGCAGAAAGACAAATTCTTGATGTGGAAGAAGCAATACACAAACAAGGAGAAAGGAAAAAGGCCATTGAATATGCAAAGCAATATCAATTTTACCAGACAGAAAGAGTGAAAAACTTTCATGTACTACTTGGGTTTTCTTGTATTTATATATATATATATATTTAACATATCTATACATAATTAGACTTTATTTTCTTAAAATATTGCAATTTTTTTTGTAGTCAGGACTTCTTCTTAGTAGAGTTTTGAAAGAACGTGATGCACAGATTGAATTCCAAAAGAGTAAAATAAAGTCAGATAAAAAATGGGAGGAACAAGTGAAACTCAACGTTGAAAAAGCTTTTAAAGAAGAACAAGAAAAAGCAGAAAAACAACGCAGAGATAGAGTGGCTCTTGGCAAAGATCATTTAAAACAGTATGTATACATAAATTACCTTTTTTGTACTTTCCTCTGTTTCTCATAATGGACATAGCTTTTTTTTTTCTGATTATAAAAGTAATATATGCTAATATACCTAGTAAGTAGAAAAAATAAAAAGAAAGAGGTTAAAATCACTATTACCACCTTACCCAGAGATAATATATTGGTTACCATTGTTATAATAATGTTGCATGACAAACAACCACACAATCTAGTGGCATTCAGCAGTGAACATTTATTTCTCATGTATCTGTGGGTTGTTTGGGCTTGGCTGGGTAGCTTGTCTTCAAACTGTAGGACTGGCTGTGTTTGCTTGTTACTGTGAGAAAGGCTCTGATCCTGCTCTATGGGGGCCTCATTCTGAGGTCCAGGATGAAGGGACAGCAAGCACCTGGGGAAAAGTTTTCTCATGATATTGACAGATGCAAGAGATTGAGCCCAAGCTTGCAAGCACATGGCAAAACTCAAAGTCAAAGGGCAAGGAAATACAGTTGGCCCACCGTGAGTCTAAAGCAAGTCACGTAACCATGCTGACATCAGTGGGACAGAGGAGTGGACTCCCATGGAAGTGGGAGTGAGAGAGTCATTTTGAACAATAACCTAATCCAACACAATAATTTGTTATTGTTTTGGTATGTAGCCATACAGACTTCTTTTTGGTGTTAGTGGTGGAGAGGGTCACGTTCATTGAGGTATAATTTACATTTAAGAAAATTCACCTTTTAAAGAGCATATGGCTATAGCTGATTCACTTTGTTGCAACAGAAACTAACACAACATTGTAAAGCAATTATACTCCAATAAAGATATTAAAAAATAAAAATAAAAAGCATATTGCTGTATAACCACCCCCAAATCAAGATACAAAACACTTGATTGCCCCAGAAAGTTCTCTCATACCCCTTTGCATGAAATTCTATCCCCTGCCCTCAGCCCGTGGCAGTCATTGATCCACTGATACAGACTTTTTTTTCTGAGCATGTGTACTCACATTTTATAAAATAAAATTGGATCCACAGTATTATTTTTTCAAATATTTTTTTTCACTTACCAGTATGAAATGAATTCTTGCCATGTTGGTAAATCGAAATCAAACCTGATCTTTTTTTTAAAGTAGCTAGTAGTGTATATATGGGGGGGTGTATTTGTGTGTTATTTTACTTTTCTGAGTAACTGACATATGCAAATAGGAAAAGGCACAGAGGGGATTTAGTGAAAAGTCTCTTCCTTGTCCATCAGCTACCATGTTTCTCCACTGTGAGACCAGTTTCTTCATACTGTAGTTTAAATGTATATACATTATATAAATGTATCCAAAAATTAAATTATACTCTGGTGGACAGTTTTACCATTGTTAAAGAAAAAAATATTTTCATAATTAAACATTACATCATCAGTTCATGATCATTATAGAATTAAAAATATAATTAAACAAAATAAAATATAAATGAAAAATCACCAGAAACGCTGCGATCCAGATTAGGCACTGTTAACATTTGAGTGTACGTTCATCTCCTCTTCAAAATTTTTTAAAAATGTTACAAATAATAAATGAATATACGCTTATTGTTTAAAATTCAAGCAATACAGCAAAATTTGGAGTAAAATTTAGAAGCTCTTCTTTATTTCCACTCTATTCAATGTTTGTCTCTTTAAGTCCCATTTAACTCTTCAAAAATAGCTATTATTAAAAGTTTTTCTGTTTTTTTTGGCCGCGTTGGGTCTTTGTAGCACACGGGCTTTCTCTAGTTGCGGCACGTGGGGACTACTCTTCGCTGCGGTGCGCGGGCTTCTCATTGCAACGGCTTCTCTTGTTGCAGAGCACGGGCCCTAGGCGCATGGACTTCAGTAGTTGTGGCACACGGGCTTAGTTGGTCCGTGGCATGTGGGATCTTCCCGGATTAGGGCTCGAACCTGTGTCCCCTGCATTGGCAGGCGGATTCTTAACCACTGCGCCACCAGGGAAGTCCCTAAAAGTTTTATAGCTATCACTTAGGATGTTTTATTGCAGTTACTGATACTTCTTATATTCAGGACATATTTAAGTGTGTATGTATTTTTTAACATGGATGTTATATATTGTTCTGTGACTTTATTTTTTCATTCAACAGTATACCTTGAACATTTTTTATGTCAGAAAATATGGATCTGTCACATCTTTTAAAATAATCATATTGTATACTAAACATGTACCATGATTTATTTAACTACATTATTACTGAGGGAAATTTGGATTCCACTCCCCCGCCCCATTTCTAACAATGCTGCAGTGAACATCCTTGAGCATATGTCTTTTGTGCAAAGATGTATTTATGTAGGATAGATTTCTTGAAATGGACTTGGATTTACATTTGGAGAGATACTGCCAAATTGCCCTTTGAGAAGGTTTTAAGTATGCGTTCATTAATGATGTCTGATACACTTTTCTTTATATTATAACCAATTCTGGATAGTATTTTTTTTGTGATTTAATGTGCAAAAACTGGTATCTTTAATTTACATTTCTCTTAGTTTCTAGTAAGGCAGTGCATTTTCTCATGTGTAAATGTTCATTTGTTTTGGGTTTTGTTATCATGAATTGGTTACTCCTTTGTTCTTCTGTGTAAGTTGTTTCATACTGAAATGTATGTTTATCATTGATTAATTAAAAAGTGATTAATAAGTGTTTTTTACATATGACATATCGCATATTTGTGTCACCTTTTCTGAATGGTTTTCAGTATTTAGAAAATATTTATTTTTATGTGCTCAAATCTGTCTTTTTTCATTACTATGAAAAAAAGGTTTTGGTTTTTGTATATATATTTATTTGTCAAAATAACAAATGTCTAAGTGAGATAGACATGAATTCTCAGGATACATGTGTTGCCAAATTGCGTGTTCTTCATTTCTTTTAACCCTTAGTAAAAAGAGAAGGGAAATGTTGGATTTATTGTAAGTTTTTTCTTTGGTGGTGTAGCGACCCAAGGGTTAGTGCAAGTTAGGGATAGAGCTGTTGGCAGAGGGAGGCAAATATTTGACCAGTGATTCACCCTTGAAAAATCTCTCTTCTTATATTGGCTGTTGCAGCTCAGGTGTAATTACAGGTACCAGCCTGATAGTCAGCAAGCTACCTGGCCAGTGCTAAAACCTACAGGACATCCTCCCACTTATAGCCTTTGTATGCGGGCTGTGTTTGGGCCCCAGGATCCCCTTTCATGTGGTCTTTGGCAATAGGGTGGAGGTTCAGGCAGGTTTAGGATTTGTTTTAGTTGTTTCTTTGGATTATCTTCAGTGTAGTCTAGGAGATTTTCCATTAGGCTCTGAGGTCAGCATAAATTCCTTTACTTACTCTTCACAGTGGGCTCTGTCTTTGCGAATGGTGGCCAAGTGTTACTTATTCTCATTGCATTCTCAACTGCCCTATTTTTCCCTAAAATACCTTGAAAATTCAGGTATGTGGGTAAGACCTTGCTTTAGTTTCTAGTAGTGGTATAGAATTTTCCCCATTCCATTGGTTGTACTGTGGGGAATTAGGAGGGGAATGATATGTGACATGTGAGCTTGGTTTGCCAGTTTGGTTCCAGAAGTCCTACATCTTAAATTTATTAAGAAACATTCATAGAAAGTAGAGTAGTGGTTGTTAGCAGCTGGAAGAGGGCACAATGGTGAGTAATACAGGGTCTCTTTTTGGGATGATGAAAAGATTCTCAAATTTAGATAGTGGTGATGGTTGAAAATATCTATAAATGTTCTAAAAACAACTGAATTGTACACTTCAAGGGGTGCATTTTATGGTGTGACAATTATATCTCAATAAAGCTGCCATTAAAATCTAAAAAAGAAAAACAGAAAAAAGAAACATTCAGGGACTTCCCTGATGGTCCAACGGTTAAGACTCTGAGCTTCCACTGTAGGGGTCACAGGTTTGACCCCTGGTCAGGGAACTAAGATCCTGAATGCCACTTGTTGTGGCCAAAAAGTAAAAAAACAAACCAAACAAACAAAAAACTCAATTACAAAATTATCACCATGTTGTATTCTGTTGAATGTTGATGCATGTTTCAGTTATATACGACTCAGAATGCATGTTACTTTAAAATATTGTTAGGAATGGTGATGAGCCAATAAAAAGCCTCTTTAAGACAAAAGTAAAATTGGAATCATAACACTGGTATTAACCTGAGTGGAAACAGAGAACTATATGGTAGAAAATGGAGGAGAAGAAGAGGATTTTTTTCCCCTTTTCTTGAATAATAAGAGTTTATTCCGGAGCAAAATTTCAAGAGAGGCTATTTATTTATTCATTCAATCGTCATTCATTGTTACATTTATTGAACAATGTTTGCTATCCACTATTCTAGTCACTGAGAATACAAAGATGAATACAATAGTCCTTTTTCCTTAAGAAGTTTAC
Organism: Lipotes vexillifer; assembly: GCF_000442215.2. Taxonomy (NCBI): domain Eukaryota; kingdom Metazoa; phylum Chordata; class Mammalia; order Artiodactyla; family Lipotidae; genus Lipotes; species Lipotes vexillifer. The sequence continues at coordinate 2,057,322 of NW_006779481.1, read as the reverse complement.
AATCTGGGGAGGAGGGTATAGATATGGAACAAATAATTAGACTATGATAGTAAATATTTTGGGAAATATATATACAGAGTGTATGGAAGAATATAAAATGGACAACTGATTCAGTCTAGAGAAGGCTTTTCAGAAGAGATCAGCTCCCGTACTTAATTCTGAAGAATGAGTAGGAATAAGCCATGCAAAGAGTTAGGGGTGTAAAAGTATTTTAAGCAGAGGAAATAACATGGGTGAAGGCCCACAGGTGAGACAGAATATGGTGGATTTGAATAACTGCAAGATGGCTGTAATATAGAGGACTAAGAGGGCAATGTTAAAGATGAGATCGGAGAGACAGGCAAGGGCCAGATCATGATGTGCCTTGTAGGTCATGTGTCTTAAGGGCTCCCCAAATTTGGGATGACTCTCCTCTTTGAGCAGAGACCAAATTTTAATTCTTTTAATCCCTAAGAAATGGGAATTGCAGGTTCCAAGAGGCAAGACTCTTTTGCATGCTCTACTAATTGTATTACCAAATGCTACCCAGGTGTCATCTGGTGGTGATTTAAAATATATCCACACAGATTTGATATTCCTCCCTTCAGAGGGTAGAGCCTAATTCCTTTCCCTCTTGAGTGTGGGCCATACATAGTAACTCATTTCCAAAGAATAAAATGAGGTAGAAGTAATGGTGTGTGACATCCTGAGATTAGGATATAAAAGGCATTGTGGCTTTCTCCTTGGCATCTCTCTTGGATTGCTCATTCTGGGGAAGCTAAGAGCCATGTTATAAGATACTCAAGAAGCTCTGTGGAGAGGTCCAGGTGTCAAGGAGCTGAGGCCTCCTGCCAATGGATATGTGAAAATTGGTTCTCCAGACTCTGTCAAGCCTTCAGATGATTACAGCTCCAACATCGTGACTGTAATCTCTTGAAGACAACACAGCTAGGCCACTCTCAGCTTCCTGAATCTCAGAAATGGTACGAGATAATAAATGTTTATTGTTTTAAGCCACTAAATTTAGGGGTAATTAGTTATTCAGCAATAGATGACTAAAACATCCTGTACAGCTGCAGGCCCTGTACCTGAAAGTGAGATTTTTCACACGCTTCTTAAATAATCTCTAGGCTGCAGGCCTGGAGATTGGTGGTCTTTGAGCAGTATAAGAGTCTGCCTGTGACTCACAGTGGGCATGATGAGGATAGGGCAAATAAGGGACTCTAGTGACACCAAAATCCCCCCAAAGAGGGATTTTGACCAATAGACTTAAACATAATTATGGAAAAGACACTTAAGAGTATAGACAAGGAATAATTCTGTTTCCTTCTATTGATAGGTAAGCCTTTCTCTAGGAAGAGGCCCATAGACCTTGCTTAACAACTCAGTTACTGTTAATCTCATCAGCTTCCCAAGAAAAGGAAAAACCATCATAGGACAGCTTGCATCACTTTCTCCTGGATAAGGGAAGAGGGCTTAAGTGATCTTATTTATTCCTACTGATTAAAAGCCATCCTAAATCTTGTAACTTCCCAATTTGTCACTCTAGTCCAGACTCTCCCTTAAGTCCCAGTTTCACGTATCTCACCACCTTTAAGACATCTCCATTTGGATATCTCTTACGTACCTCAGATTTAAAATGTCTAACACAGAATTATTGATTCTCCACACCCACAGTGGACTTCCTAGTGGCATCCCTACCAGTCAGTTGTTCAAACCAGAAACCTAGGAATCCATCTTTATTTTCCTTTATTTCCCAAGTCAAATCTATCAGCAATTCATGTTGATTTTTTTCTCCAAAACAAATCTTGAATTTATTGCTGTCATCTTAGTCCAAGCCACCCTCATATCCCATGGATTATTGCCTCAACCTCTTAACTGGCCTCCTATTCTCTCTTCCTAATCCCTTCTCCTTTCATCATCCAGAGAGATTTTATTAAAATGAAAATTGATCTTATTATTCTCCTACCTAAAACATTTCAGTGACTTTCCATTCATTTAAGATAAAATGGAAACTCGACTATCTCTGGCAAGGCCTTGTGTCAAAGGGCCTCATCTACTTCCCAAACTCCTTTCCCACTCTTTTCCACTCTTTCTCCATTACCCTGATCTTTCAGGCCTCAGGCTCCTGTCAGATCATTGCTTGCCACATGGCCTTTTCACATGCTTTTACTTCTGTCTGGAATTTTACCTTCCCATTCTTCATCTGTGGACTTCTCACCAGCTAAAAGAGGTCTTCTTTGTCTTAGGGAACAGCTCTGTCCAAACAGCTCTCTCTGTTATGTAAAATAAATAACTCAATTGTTATTCTTTTTCTCGTCCTGTTATTTTCTTTTATATATATATATATATATATATATATATTTAAAATTTATTTTATTTTTTTGGCTGCATCAGGTCTTAGTTGTGGCTCATGGGATGTTTTGTTGTGGCGCATGGGCTGTTCGTTGCAGCACGGGGGTTTCTCCCTAGTTGAGGCGTGCAGGTTTTCTCTCTAGTTGTGGCGCATGGGTTCCAGAGCAGGTGGGCTTTGTAGTTTGCGCCATGCGGGCTCTCTTGTTGAGGCGCATGAGCTCAGTAGTTGTGGCGCGTGGGCTTAGTTGCCCCATGGCATGTGGGACCTTAGTTCCCCTACCAGGGATCAAACCCACATCCCCTGTATTGGAAGGCGGAAGATTCTTTACCACTGGACCACCAGGGAAGTCCCTTGTTCTGTTATTTTCTTTACAAGACTTACCTGGATTTGTAATTACATTATTTTTCTATTTACTTGCTTTTTGTTTGCTTGTTTTTGCCTGTCTTCCCACTGGAATGTAAGCTTCTTGAGGCCAGGAACCACGTTTGTCTGTTTCATGGTTGTAGTAGGAATTCAATAAATAGTTGTTAAATAAATGAATGAGAGGTCTCAAGATTACAGAAGAGTTAAGTGTGATTCTTAAGTCTCTAGAATAGGCAACAGAAAAGAAGTTGGTACTGTTCACCATGAAAAGGGCAAGAGACCAAAAGGGTCAGTTTAGAAGAGGAGAATGAATTTGCTTTTAGACATAGTGAATGTACCTATATAATAAAATAGTCAGGTGGTGATGCCTCTTGGGTTGTCTCTTCAAGAATCAAGCATGTCTATTGTAATAGAGACCTCATTTTTTTTTTTAATAAAATTATTTATATTTTTGGCTGCGTTGGGTCTTCGTTGCTGCATGTGGGCTTTCTCTAGTTGCGATGAGTGGGGGCTACTCTTTGTTGCAGTGCACGGGCTTCTCATTGCAGTGGCTTCTCTTGCTGCGGAGCACGGGCTCTAGGTGTGCAGGCTCAGTAGTTATGGCTCACAGGCTCTAGAGTGCAGGCTCAGTAGTTGTGGCACACGGGCTTAGTTGCTCCGTGGCATGTGGGATCTTCCCAGACCAGGGCTCGAACTCCTGTCCCCTGCGTTGGCAGGCAGATTCGCAACCACTTTGCCACCAGGGAAGCCCCAGAGACCTCATTTTTTTTTGGGGGGGCGGCCTCTCACTGTTGTGGCCTCTCCTGTTGCGGAGCACAGGCTCCGGATGCGCAGGCTCAGCGGCCATGGCTCACGGGCCCAGCCGTTCCGTGGCATGTGGGATCTTCCTGGACCAGGGCACGAACCCATGTCCCCTGCATCGGCAGGCAGTCTCTCAACCACTGAGCCACCAGGGAGGCCCCAGAGACCTCACTTTTTTTTTTTTTAGTTTCTTTGTTTTTGTTTTTGTTTTTTTGTGGTACGTGGGCCTTTCACTGTTGTGGCCTCTCCCGTTGCGGAGCACAGGCTCCGGACGCGCAGGCTCAGCGGCCATGGCACACGGGCCCAGCCGCTCCATTGCATGTGGGATCTTCCTGGACCGAGGCACGAACCCGTGTCCCCTGCATCGGCAGGCGGACTCTCAACCACTGCGCCACCAGGGAAGCCCGAGACCTCATTTTTGATGTTGGGCTGCTGACTTCTTGTTAGGCCCCACCCTCCCTTCCTCTTTGGCCTTATAAGAAGGCCCCTGGGCTTGCCTCTTCCTTCGTTGCCAGTAGGAAATTTAAATCTCCTGTGCACAGGAGCTTTTCCCCAGTTTCACCCCTCAGTCACAATAAAGACCCAAACTCACTTCCTCTGCTTTGCCCAAGTCAATCCAGACCTACTTATGCCTACACAGCTCTGTTGGGTGTCCCTTATGTGATAATACTTTCTCTCAAATTCTCTTGGTGTGTGGAGGGTCATCTGAACCACATTTTGGGTAGGGGTCCCTTCCACTTTTATAGTTCTATGTAACATCTATATAAAGTCAAGTCAGATCTGGGCTAGATCAACACAGATTTGGGAGCTTCAGAATGTAAATCAGGGGTAGCAAAGAGGTTTCATGACAAATTCTGCTCTGATGGTTTGGCAGACGCTGCCAGTTCATTGGGCTGAGCAGGACCAAGATTTTTGCATTGATTTTTGTTTTGCATTGATTATTGGTGTCTGCTATGGTCATGGGTGTTGGAAGTAAAGATAAATGTTGGGCTTCCCTGGTGGTGCAGTGGTTGGGAGTCTGCCTGCCAATGCACGGGATGCAGGTTTGTGCCCCGGTCTGGGAGGATCCCACATGCCGCGGAGCGGCTGGGCCCGTGAGCCATGGCCGCTGAGCCTGCGCGTCCGGAGCCTGTGCTCCGCAGCGGGAGAGGCCACAACAGTGAGAAGACCGCGTACCGCCAAAAAAAAAAAAAAAAAAGATATAAATGTTATGTATTTCTTCCCTGAACTAGAGGATCTCGGATTTCCTTCAAAATGTTGACTTTGCATTAAGCTAAACCTATGGCAGATAGTTGAGTAGTCTACCCAAACTAAGGTAGAAGTCTTTATTGACAGTCTTTATTTAATAGTTATATAAATCCTTGTCAATTTTATCTCTTCACTGACACTAAAGACATTTTTTTCTTATTCACTCTCAGAATAGGTAAATTTTTTTTGGCTGAAACAATGAATTGTCCAATACGTGTATAGGTATAATGTTAGTGATTTCCAGATTTGCTAAGGAATGTTAAAATTGCAAATGTTTTTTATCTTGTTTTCCCTTAAAGTAGCAATTTCAAAACTTCAACAACTTTCTCAAAATTAGATACATCTCTTTTTATAATGTCCTTTAAATCTTGATTATTGACATGAATTTGTGTCTAAGAAATTGGTATACTATTAAATAGTTCTAACAAACTAAACAAATAAATAAAAATTTGAAAACCTAGTATTTTTAGGGCAATCATAAAGTTGATTTAGCTGTGGCCAACAGTGACTTTTTTCTTAGCTCCTCCTAAAGAGAGTGACTGTGACTCTAAATGGCTGCTTACTCACCTGTTCTGAATTGGCTTAATAATACCAAAGTGAACTTACTGGCTCACTTAACTGTAAAGTCCTCCGTGGCACAGGGAAGGGAATTTTCCCCCTCCCTGAAACCAAGAAAAAAATGTTATGATTGGGTGCATATGAAAGAAAGGTTTACTCCTCAGTCTTTTTGTCTATTTAAGTGGGTTGTTTACCCACTCTGTACCCACCTGTTCAGGAAGAAAAAGAACTGGAGACAACTGATAGAGAGCACCAGTGGAGCAGCCTGCACACGTGTTGATTGGCTGACCGGGATGCGTGGGCACATAGACAAAGATACCGGGGCGGGCGGCTTGAGCTGTTTTGCCAGCATGCTGAGGATTGACTGCCAGATGTGGTCGCGGAGAGTCTGCAATAAACTACTGATGGTGGATGCTCCTGGTTGTGATGGTGGTGGGGTGGGGGGGTGTGGGTTGTAGAGGTAGAGCTGGAGCTAAATGCAGATCAGAGCTCTGCAGTGAGGACACTGCTCAGGGATCTCTGAAGAACTCACGCATAAGCCCTGTGAGACAACCAGCATTTAATGGCTAACCACTCAGAAGGCATCAGTAGTTAGTCAATGTTGGCTAGAGAAAGGATAACAACCAAAGTGGCCAGCTGGGTAAGGAAGTTGTTGCCCTTCTTCCATCAAACCCCAACTCCTGAGAGGCCAGATCCATAGCTTAGATAGCATCTTCTAGTGCTGAAATTGAAAAGCAGTAGGGATTAGGGATTTTCTGTAAAATAATGTCACCATTTCAGCATAGTGTCTGTCATTCAGTTAACTGGTTCTTTCTAAAGGAAAGGAACATTTGAATCTACTGTAGGACTTAATTTTGGTGAGGAATGAAACAAATTTTGAAGAAAGGAAGATATTGGCAATCCTGGGTTAACCAAGATTGGATTTGTTTTTGTATTTTTTAAATTTTTTTTCTACAATTTATTTGTTTGAATCAGATTCCAACTAAGGTTCATACATTGCAATTGGTTCCTATGTCCTTTCTTTTAAAAAAATTATTTATCTATTTATTTATTTTGGCTGTGCCAGGTCTTAGTTGTGGCATGTGGGCTCTTTAGTTGCAGCATGAGGACCTCTTAGTTGCGGCACGCATGTGGGCTCTAGTTCCCAGAACCCAGGCCTCCTGCTCTGGGAGCACAGAATCTTACCCATTGGACCACCAGGGAAGTCCCTGGATTTGGTTTTAATCGCTGCTCTTTACCTATCTGTTCTTGTCCCAAAAGAAATCCACAACTTCTCCTTTATAGCTTCAAATCATCCCAGGTAAGACTCTAATTCATTTCTTTAAAATATATTCTATTTTTCTGAGCCGCTCTCAGTTATAATTATGTTTTTTTTCTTCAGAATAAAGGAACATGAAGAGGAAGAAGAGAGAAGGAGAAAAGAGGAAGAAAAGGATGCTGAGGAAATAAAGCGACAGAATTCATTATATGAAATAGAAATGAAAAAAAAAAGAGGAAAGAAAAAAGAAGAGAGCAATGAAAGCAGGAGACTATTTTTTGTAAGTTGAAAATACTTCAAAAATGTATCTCTTTAAAAAATGTACAGAGTCCAATGCCAAATTTTTAATATGTTTTTTATAAATAATAGTGGTATAGAAAACAAGTTTGCTATTAAGTTGGGTTTTTAAGTGTACTTTGGGGGGAGCTATATTTGCTGTTATTTCATTTGGATGTGCTCTCATTCATGAACAAGAATTAAGAGAATGAGACTTTTTAAAAATGAATTTTGTTATCCTAAAAATGAGAGTTGTAATGAGCAATGAATGGGGTGATACGTGTTTGGTATCTCCTGCACTATTAATATATGCTGAATAAATGGTAATAATTATTTTATGGTAGTTGCAATTTATTTTGTAATTTTTTATATTCATTTCTTTAAAGTTATTTTTTATTCTTAAGTAACATATACACAGATTTAAAACATCAAACATCACCAAAATGCTTAAAAAAAGAGTAGCAGTCATTGCTTCACTCCTTCTGCTTCTTGGAAAATTATATTCTAAATAATCTATGTATTTTAGGGACTTCCCTGGTGGCGCAGTGGTTAAGAATCCGCCTGCCAATGCAGGGGACACGGGTTTGAGCCCTGGTCTGGGAAGATCCCACATGCCGCGGAGCAACTAAGCCCGTGTGCCACAACTGCTGAGCCTGCGCTCTAGAGCCCACGAGCCACACCTACTGAGTCCGTGTGCCACAACTACTGAAGCTGTGCACCTAGAGCCCATGCTCCCAAACAAGAGAAGCCACTGCAATGAGAAGCCCATGCACCACAATGAAGAATAGCCCCCGCTCACTGCAACTAGAGAAGGCCTGCGCGCAGCAACGAAGACCCAGTGCAGCCAAAAATAAATAAATAAATAAGTAAATAAATTTAAAAATAAATAATCTATATATTAAAAAAAATATGTTCAGTTTTAAAGATATGTATCTTGATTTATCAATTTTAAACATTTTCTGTCTCTCTGCCCTGTTAGTTGAGGATTTAGCTCTTTTCCAATACTGTCCCCTTCCCATCCACCTCTTCCCCCCAAATCATCATGGCATAATTTTAGTTTAATCATTATTATGATTTTATAAATATTGTTCTCTGAAGAGCTAAGAAATATACTATGATTGTAATTTTTTGCTTCCATAAATGTTTTTCTGTGGTTAAAATAATTCTCATTGTTTGCATTTGCTTTAAAGCTCTATACCTCAATTTTTTCCATATGTTCAGTACGTTCTGCCAAATGGTTAATGATATTAGTTTTCAAATGTTCACCTAAGTAATATTAAATTATCTATGGTTTTCTTGGAGCTCCCCCATCCAGAGTCCTCCGTCCTCTTCCTTCTGGACTGTTTGCTCTCTAGGCCTGCTGCTCAGCTGTCATTCTGGAGCTTCCCTGTGCCACTTTCCTGGGTCTCAGCTCCTATTTCCTGAATCTTATGCCTTCCTCTTTCTTGATTTATTCCTTCATCTTTCTGAAATACATCTTTTTTTTTAAAATATTTATTTATTTGGTTGCACCAGGTCTTAGTTGAGGCAGGTGGGCTCCTTAGTTGCGGCTCCAGGGCTCCTTAGCTGCAGCACGTGGGCTCCTTTGTTGTGGCAGGCGGGCTCCTTAGTTGTGGCAGGCGGGCTTCTTAGTTGTGGCAGGCAAACTGTTAGTTGTGGCATGCATGTGGGATCTAGTTTCCTGACCAGGGATCAAACCTGGGCCCCCTGCATTGAGAGCATGGATTCTTATCCCCTGCACGACCAGGGAAGTCCCCTGAAATACATCTTTGAGTAGCTTCTGAAGAAAGGGTATAGAGGAGGTAAAAATTTTGAATTCTTATCTGGAAAGGTTATCATCTAAAGTAATGCTTGCTTTGGGCTTCCCTGGTGGCACAGTGGTTAAGAATCCACCTGCCAATGCAGGGGACACGGGTTCGAGCCCTGGTCTGGGAAGATCCCACATGCCGTGGAGCAACTAAGCCTGCATGCCGCAACTACTGAGCCTGCGCTCTAGAGCCCATGAGCCACAACTACTGAGCCCGGAAGCCACAACTACTGAACCCAAGAGCCACAACTACTGAAGCCCACACTTCAGTGGCTCTAGTACACTAGAGCCTGTGCTCTGCAACAAGAGAAGCCACCGCAATGAGAAGCCCATGCACCACAACAAAGAGTAGCCCCTGCTCGCTGCAACTAGAGGAAAGCCTGCATGCAGCAACAAAGACCCAATGCAGCCAAAAATAACTAACTAAATAAATTTATTAAAAAAAAATAAAGTAATGCTTGCTTTATAGTTTGGATGTAGAGTTCTGGGTTCAGAATTCAGAGTTTTGTATTTATGTTTTCATAATATTCTAGCTTTCAGTATTGCTATGGAAAAGTATTATGCCATTTATGGTCTTCATTCTATGTATGTGATCTGGTGTGTTTTGTTTTTACTTCCCTTGTCTCTCTTTCTCTGAAAGCTCTGAGGGTCTTTATCTCTGCAACTGTAAGATTTAACAGGGACATACCTTGTTTAGGTCTTTTTCATTTTGCTGAGCACTCAGTTGATGCCTCAACCCATAAATGCATCAAGTTTTCTTATTTTATTTCTTGTATAATTTTGTCCATTTCTATTTTGTTTCTTCCATCTAGAACCCCTCTGATTTGTATTGGATTCTCTGAAGTGATGCTCTAATTAAAAAAAATATTTTCTCATATTATTAGTTAGGGTAAGACTCAAAAGTTTATAACAGAAAACCCAAAATAAAGAATGTAAAAAATTACAAAATAAATTGCAACAGTACCTTTATCTGAAGTGCAGAGGTGGTCATGCCAAGGCTGATATGGTACCTCCAGAATCAAGGGGGAATGAGACAGCTTCTCTTTTTTTGCTTTGCTATTCTTGGAACATAGGTGGCTTCTGTCCTCAGGATTGCCTCATGGCCTTGAATAGCTGCTGGAGCTCCTGGCCACATTCCAGGCAGCAAGAAGGAGAAAGGATGAAGGACAAAAAAGGATTTCCTAACTATCTGTCCTCCTTTTAAGGAACTTTTTCAGAACTCCCACTTAACAATTTCCATTAAATCTCATTGGTTGTAATTTAGTGACACCTAGCTGAAAAGAAAGCTTGGAAATATAGTCTTCTAGGTGAGCATATTGCCACTCTGAACAAAATCTGGGTCCTGCTACTAATGCAGAAGAGAAGAAAGACTCTTGGGTAGGCAATTAATTGTTCCTGCCATTTCTGGTTTTTGTTTGACTTTGAGAGTTATTCTCAACTTTGTCTTCTAAATCTTCTATTGAATTTTTAATTTTAACTATCAAAATTTTAATTTCTAAGAGTTTTACTTGTAATATTATTATTCTTTTTGCATAAAATCTTATTCTTGGTTCATGGATATAATATTTTTATCTTTCCAAGTCACTTTGGAATAGGACAAACCTTGTTTTGTATGCTAACACTGCTATTTACTAGCCAAGTGACCTTGAGCTGAGGCTTTCAATTTTTAAAAATCAGGATTAACTTTGTGTTAACTCTGGGCTTTTCTTTCGTTTCTTTTTTTTTTGCGGTACGCGGGCCTCTCACTGTTGTGGCCTCTCCCGTTGCGGAGCACAGGCTCCGGACGCACAGGCTCAGTGGCCATGGCTCACGGGCCCAGCCGCTCTGCGGCATGTGGGATCTTCCCAGATATGTACCACATCTTCTTTATCCATTCCTCTGTTGATGGACATTTAGGTTGCTTCCGTGTCCTGGCTATTGTAAATAGTGCTCCTGTGAACATTGGGGTGCATGTGTTTTTTTGAATTGTGGTTTTCTCTGGGTATATGCCCAGTAGTGGGATTGTTGGTTCAGGTGGTAGTTCTATTTTTATGTTTTTTGGGTTTTTAAAAATATTTTTAAAAGATTAATTTATTTATTTGGTTGCACCGGGTCTTAGTTATGGCCAGTGGGCTCCTTAGTTGTGGCAGGCAAACTGTTAGTTGTGGCATGCATGTGGGATCTAGTTTCCTGACCAGGGATCAAACCTGGGCCCCCTGCATTGAGAGCATGGATTCTTATCCCCTGCACGACCAGGGAAGTCCCCTGAAATACATCTTTGAGTAGCTTCTGAAGAAAGGGTATAGAGGAGGTAAAAATTTTGAATTCTTATCTGGAAAGGTTATCATCTAAAGTAATGCTTGCTTTGGGCTTCCCTGGTGGCACAGTGGTTAAGAATCCACCTGCCAATGCAGGGGACACGGGTTCGAGCCCTGGTCTGGGAAGATCCCACATGCCGTGGAGCAACTAAGCCTGCATGCCGCAACTACTGAGCCTGCGCTCTAGAGCCCATGAGCCACAACTACTGAGCCCGGAAGCCACAACTACTGAACCCAAGAGCCACAACTACTGAAGCCCACACTTCAGTGGCTCTAGTACACTAGAGCCTGTGCTCTGCAACAAGAGAAGCCACCGCAATGAGAAGCCCATGCACCACAACAAAGAGTAGCCCCTGCTCGCTGCAACTAGAGGAAAGCCTGCATGCAGCAACAAAGACCCAATGCAGCCAAAAATAACTAACTAAATAAATTTATTAAAAAAAAATAAAGTAATGCTTGCTTTATAGTTTGGATGTAGAGTTCTGGGTTCAGAATTCAGAGTTTTGTATTTATGTTTTCATAATATTCTAGCTTTCAGTATTGCTATGGAAAAGTATTATGCCATTTATGGTCTTCATTCTATGTATGTGATCTGGTGTGTTTTGTTTTTACTTCCCTTGTCTCTCTTTCTCTGAAAGCTCTGAGGGTCTTTATCTCTGCAACTGTAAGATTTAACAGGGACATACCTTGTTTAGGTCTTTTTCATTTTGCTGAGCACTCAGTTGATGCCTCAACCCATAAATGCATCAAGTTTTCTTATTTTATTTCTTGTATAATTTTGTCCATTTCTATTTTGTTTCTTCCATCTAGAACCCCTCTGATTTGTATTGGATTCTCTGAAGTGATGCTCTAATTAAAAAAAATATTTTCTCATATTATTAGTTAGGGTAAGACTCAAAAGTTTATAACAGAAAACCCAAAATAAAGAATGTAAAAAATTACAAAATAAATTGCAACAGTACCTTTATCTGAAGTGCAGAGGTGGTCATGCCAAGGCTGATATGGTACCTCCAGAATCAAGGGGGAATGAGACAGCTTCTCTTTTTTTGCTTTGCTATTCTTGGAACATAGGTGGCTTCTGTCCTCAGGATTGCCTCATGGCCTTGAATAGCTGCTGGAGCTCCTGGCCACATTCCAGGCAGCAAGAAGGAGAAAGGATGAAGGACAAAAAAGGATTTCCTAACTATCTGTCCTCCTTTTAAGGAACTTTTTCAGAACTCCCACTTAACAATTTCCATTAAATCTCATTGGTTGTAATTTAGTGACACCTAGCTGAAAAGAAAGCTTGGAAATATAGTCTTCTAGGTGAGCATATTGCCACTCTGAACAAAATCTGGGTCCTGCTACTAATGCAGAAGAGAAGAAAGACTCTTGGGTAGGCAATTAATTGTTCCTGCCATTTCTGGTTTTTGTTTGACTTTGAGAGTTATTCTCAACTTTGTCTTCTAAATCTTCTATTGAATTTTTAATTTTAACTATCAAAATTTTAATTTCTAAGAGTTTTACTTGTAATATTATTATTCTTTTTGCATAAAATCTTATTCTTGGTTCATGGATATAATATTTTTATCTTTCCAAGTCACTTTGGAATAGGACAAACCTTGTTTTGTATGCTAACACTGCTATTTACTAGCCAAGTGACCTTGAGCTGAGGCTTTCAATTTTTAAAAATCAGGATTAACTTTGTGTTAACTCTGGGCTTTTCTTTCGTTTCTTTTTTTTTTGCGGTACGCGGGCCTCTCACTGTTGTGGCCTCTCCCGTTGCGGAGCACAGGCTCCGGACGCACAGGCTCAGTGGCCATGGCTCACGGGCCCAGCCGCTCTGCGGCATGTGGGATCTTCCCAGACCGGGACACGAACCCGTGTCCCCTGCATCGGCAGGCGGACTCTCAACCACTGCGCCACCAGGGAAGCCCGTGGGCTTTTCTTACTATAAAAAATCTGTATGAACATTTACAATAAACTTAGAAAAAAACAGTAAATTAAAGTTTTTAAGAAATAATTCAAAACAATAACTTTTAACAGTTTGATATTTTCATTACCTTTTCATGTCAACTAATATATCTCGTAACCAGATTACAGCTTTGAAAAGTAATATCCCATAAAATAAGAGTACTTAAGAGTAGTAGGTACATAGTAGACCCTGAGTTATAAATATAGTGAAATAGTATACCTAATAACTTTTACCTTGAATTGATTTCTACTTATAGTAACAAAAAGCACTGATACATCTATGTATCCAGGCTGTTGTGTTCAAAGACACCTATTTTTATGATGGCTAATGCAGGTCAGGTTGTAGAATTGTAGAACCCCTCTGATTTATATTGGACTTCTGAAGTGATGCTCTAATTTAAAAAAATATGCTGATATGAACAGATTTTTATTCTTTGTTAAAAAAACTGACCTATTAAACATTTTTTAATTAGAATATACATCTGGGGCTTCCCTGGTGGCGCAGTGGTTGAGAGTCCGCCTGCTGATGCAGGGAACACGGGTTCGTGCCCCGGTCCGGGAAGATCCCACATGCCGCTGAGCGGCTGGGCCTGTGAGCCGTGGCCACTGAGCCTGCGCGTCCGGAGCCTGTGCTCCGCAACGGGAGAGGCCACAACAGTGAGAGGCCCGCGTACCGCAAAAAAAAAAAAAGAATATACATCTGTATAATTTTTTGTATATGCACAAAAAGAAAGTCTGGACAAGAAAGTAGTTTCACAGTAATTGAGTCTGGTGGGTGGAATTAGGAATAGGCAGATGGTGGATGTGGTAGGAAGGACGCTTTACACTGTGTTTTTAAAATATTGTAAATTTGTGTAACATATGACTATATTAACTATTCAAACATTGAATGTATACATATTTACTGTATTTTATCTGATTATAGAATTATTTTAAATTCATATTTGTAAAGAAATGAGATATTTGAAAAGAAATACAGAAAATTAAGATGTGAAAGTCACCTATAATCTCATACCCTAGAGATAACTACTGTTACCATTTGATACATTTCTTCCAGTTATACATTCATTATAAACTTGTATTTATATATATTTGCAAAACTAAAATACTCCATGGTAGTGTTTTATATTCTGCTTTTTTCTCCTACTTACTGATTATGTTATTTGTATCTTCCCATGTCTTTGAGAGTGTAATTTATTTAACCGTTTCTCCATTATTGACTACTTAGAGGTTGTTTCCAATTTTCACTATTATAAATAACTTTGAGGTGAAGTGCGTGGTAGGTACATAAAACGTAATGTCCAGCTCTGATTATCTCCTTGGGATATTTCTCCAAGAGAGAAATAATTGTATTAGAAGCTGTGACCATTTGACATTTAATATCGTATTAGATATCTGTATGTTGAAAGACACTTTTCTTTGTGATAGGATAATATACAGTTTTTTCCTCCAAGGAACATCTGAATGATAAAAATACCATCAAAGCTGTAGAACAGCAGCAGCAAGAGGAAGAAGATGAAAAGATTAGAAAATTTATGAAAGCAAAAAAGCGTCTTACACAAATGGGGAAAGAAAAAGAAGCTGAAGCACACAGGTCAGCTTCTAAAATATTTTTTGTGATTAATAAAGTACTGTCTGAAATTATTTTATTTTAAATCAGAAGTTGTGATATGAGAGTAGTCTTTAGGAAAAAGGTCTCATTATTTATGTCAGGGCGTTTAGTGACATGGTGATTTCAGCTTGGAGCACGTGAGTTGGGGTTCCCTTGGAATATTGATGACATCTGTGTGGTAGGTGGTTGGAAATACTGAAAATCTCTGCTTTAGGAGAGGGGTATGAGCTTGGAGATGGCTTTGTGAGCCATTGATGTACAAGTGGGAATTGGAACTGTGGATACAGGTGAGCTCACCTGGGGGAGTAGGTAAGAAATGAAGGTGACATAGTCCCTAGGGAAATCCATAGTTAAATGGAGAATGAAGGTAATATGAAGACCAAGGAATAGTTCCCAGAGAATGGAGGAAAAGCAGAGAAACAGCAAGGGAGGGGGGGTGGAGACTCAGTAAGAAGAGAGCAGTCATCGGTGTTAGATCACTACAGGGATTAAATGAGATTTTAAAAATGAAGCACCCATCAGATTTAGAGGTCATTGCTTACCTTAGTGAGCAGTTTGAGGTGAGGTGAGGTAAGAGACTTACAGTACATCGTGTTTCTGTCTAGACCATGCTTTTCACTTGTGCAAAACCGTCTGATGGCTTTACATCACACTTAGAGTCTTGACTATGGCCCATAAGGCTCTACATCCATCCTAATTCCCAGCCGACCCCAGCCTCCTCTCTGAAACCTCATCTCTTACTGTTCTCTCCTTCTTTCCCTCTTTGTCACTCACACTGGACTTCTCCTGTACCCTCTTTGGGGAATGCTCACCTCCTTTAACTCTTTCAGACCATTACTCAAATATTGCCTTCTCATTCAGGCCATCCCTATGTTATTTAAAATTACAAGCTCAGGGCTTCCTTGGTGGCGCAGTGGTTGAGAGTCCGCCTGCCGATGCAGGGGACACGGGTTCGTGTCCCGGTCTGGGAAGATCCCACATGCCGCGGAGCAGCTGGGCCCGTGAACCATGGCTGCTGAGCCTGCGCGTGCGGAGCCTGTGCTCCGCAATGGGAGAGGCCACAACAGTGAGAGGCCCGCATACTGCAAAACAAACAAACAAAACTAATATAGTAAAATTACAAGCCCACACCCCACATTGCTTATCACTTTAACTGCTTTCTTTTTCTTTGTTGAATGATACAGCACTATTTTAATTATTTATTTTGTTTGCTGTCTCTCTACCCCAACTATTGTGAAAGATCCATGAAAGTAGAGATTTTTAATGTTTTTGTTTACTATTATGTCCCAGTACCTGGAATAGTCCCTGGCACATAGTAGGTAATCGAAGTGTTTAAAATATTGTTTTTGAAAGCCTAGATGAATGTCACCTTTTCCATGAAGCCTTCCTTTCTTCTCATTTGCCCACATCATTTTCTAGCTTTCTCATGGCATTTATCACTTTGCCTGCATGAGTTATTTACATGTCTTTTCTCCACTTTAGATTGTCATTCCCCTGGGGCATGTGCTGTGTCCTTTCTCATTGTTTCTCCCATGTCGCTTTGCAAATTCACTCAATAATCAGTGAATATGTCACAACTAAATTTAAAAGTATATTTTGCCCAATTTCCTTAATGAAAATGCCCCCATTCCTTTAACAAATATGTAGTTATTGTTGATGATGTGCCAGCCACCATGCTTGGCCCTGAACTAGAGAGGGGACTTACCCTGTCTCTGACCTTGGAAATCTCACAGTGTAAAAGGAGAGTTATTTATCTTCATATAAACAGATGAAGTCAATAAAGTGCTATGAATAAATTGCAGACAGGGCATAGTAAGGATGAATTTATTCAGGGTTTTGGTAGCTTTTTCTGTTTTTGACATTAAATTTAAAGAAAGGCCTTTGACTTATTTTTATAATCTATGTGTTCAATATTAGAGCAAGTAGGATAGTCTAATAAAGTATTTAAAAATATTTTTCATGTGGAGAATTATACACTTTATTTCCTATACACACACATACACAAGATCATACTATATGCATTATTCCCTTTGGATTTTTGGAATAGACTTTATTCTAAAAATAAAGTATAAAATAAAGTATTAAAAATAATTTCCACTTAATATATGAAAGGAGCGATGGGGCTCCCTTTCAGTCTTGTAAAAGACTATAAAATATGACTCTCTGAATAAAGTATATTGGCTCCATAAAAAATCCATTCATGAAGACTTGACAAGTGATGGTTATTTTGTTATAGGCTAATGGAGGAACGGAGAGAAAGAATAAATAACTTCCTGAGTAAACTAATGAAAGAGAAATTTGACAATAAAGATTTGATTATTGCTAGAGATATTGCAGAAGCTGAGGCTGAATGGGAAAAAAGAGAAAGAGAAAAGTATGAAAAAAACAAAGCAGAATTAAAAGCAATTGCAGAACATAGAGCTCTTGTGGTAAGCAATTCAATGATGACAAATAAAAATCAAAAAACAAATTTGAGCCCTTTACACTGTAGTTTCTCCTTACTCCCTCCTAATATACTCCCTCTGCTTCCCTGACAAAAACTAGCAGATTTGAAAAACAATGTATATATTATCTTCCTATAGTCTTGAAATCAGACCATGTTTACTTTCTAACAGAAGATGACATGGTAGACAATTACAAATAAGATCTTTATAGATGCAAAGTAATAATAATCTCTTCTGTTTCAGAAGAGATTTGTTTGCATCTGAAGTGCAAAAATTTAATATACCTTTCATTTGAATGTTTTTAAGACAACTCAAGTAAAAATTACCCCATTGTGTTTCTGTATATCTTAATCCTTCAGAATTCATCTCCTACATGACTGACTGTCATAAGATTTAAATTGGATACTTTATAAACATTGTAGCAATTAATTTTTTACCTTACAAATATTTCCCTACCCTGAAATGGTCTTTTCTGTTCCTGTATTTTTTTAAAAACCAGTATCATTCTACTTATATTTTTATTGTTTCTTGATATTAAGGAAATAGAACAAAATCAAAGTAAACTGTCCACGTGGGAATCAGTCCATGTGTGTCCAATTTTCTGCCCTTGCATTGCTCCTGGCTGACTTTCTGCTTAGAGCTTTCTAACTTTGTGCCTTATTGAAGGCTGTTGGTTGCTAAAAATGGTTTTAATTTTTTCCTTTGCCTTTTATCATCTAGATAAAAAATAAAGAGGAAGAAGAAAGACAAAGAAAAATAGAGGCTAAAGAACAATTGCTAGCTATCCTGAAAGCAGACCAGATTTTCTGGGAGTGTGAAAAGGAGAAAAAACGGAAAGCTGATAAAGAACGTCGAGAAGTTCAAGATGCCCATATTCAGCAAATGGTAATTATTCCTAAATGTTTATACTTCTTTTAGCAATAAATATGTAATATAGAGTTCTTGATAGTTTTCTGTTTCCCAAAGCAGTTTCCTTTATCAAGTAAGATCAGATGGTCATTATGGTTATGACACAATAAAATGTATTAAAAATGTGAAGAGTTAGTTTTTGTTTTTATGGGTATTGAAGTTCTCACACTAGGTTTATGTCTTTTGCACAACTATTTATCCTTCTTTAGTTTCTATTGTGTTTTGATAAATATTTAAGAAAATACAAATGCAAATGGCAGGCCATGATGCTTTCTTTACTTTTCCCCCCTCTTTAAAACTACTACCCAGAGAATATGTTGATTGGGATCACATAGGTTTCATATTTGAGGTGAGTGGGGGGTCCCAGAGATTTTAGAACATGTATGGAGGACCTGGCAACCAATCATTTGTGTCTAAAAACCGTTTTCCAGAATAGCTGTACCATTTTCCATTCCTACCAGCAATGAGTGCAAGGACAAGTTGCCCCATATCCTTGCTAACACTTGTTATTGCCATCCTTTAATTTTTAACTATTCTAGTATAGTGTTATCTCATGGTGTTATTTTGCATTTCCCTAATGACTAAAGATATTGAACATCTTTTCATGTACTTTTTAGTCATTTGTGTAACTTGTGAAGTGTTTATTTAAATCTTTTACCAATTTTTTAGTTGGGTTGCTTTCTTTTCTCTTTTTATTTTTTATTTTTGGCTGCACTGGGTCTTCATTGCTGCACGCGGGCTTTCTCTAGTTGTGGCAAGCGGGTGCTACTCTTCGTTGCAGTGCATGGGCTTCTCATTGCGGTGGCTTCTCTTGTTGCAGAGCCCGGGCTCTAGGTGCGTGGGCTTCAGTAGTTGTGGCACACGGGCTCAGTAGTTGTGGCTTGTGGGCTGCAGAGCGCAGGCTCAGTAGTTGTGGTGCATAGGCTTAGTTGCTCCGTGGCATGTGGGATCTTCCCAGACCAGGCTCAAACCTGTGTGACCTGCATTGGCAGGCAGTTTCTTAACCACTGCACCACCAGGGAAACCCTGGGTTTCTTTCTAATTGTTGAGTTTTAACTTATTTTTTTAATGTGGTGAAATATACATAACATAGAATTTACCATTCTAACCAGGGGTCCCCAACCCCTGGGCCCCAGACTGGTAGCGGTCCGCGGCATGTTAGGAACCGGGCTGCATAGCAGGAGGTGAGCAGTGCGCGAGCGAGCAAAGCTTCATTTGCGACTCCCCATCGCTCCCCATTGCTTGCATTACCACCTGAATCATGGCTCACATTACTGCCTGAACCATACCTCCCCCTCCCGTCCGTGGAAAAATTGTCTTCCACGAAACCGGTCCCTGGTGCCAAAAAGGTTGGGGACCACTGATTCTATTTTTAATCATACAGTCCAAGGGCATTAAGCACATTTACACCGAGGTGCAACTGTGAATACTGTCCAACTTCATAACTTTTTCATCATCCTACTCTGAAACTCTGTACCCATTAAACAGTAACTCTCTGTTTCCCTTCCTGCCAGTTCCTGGTAACCAGTGTTCTACTTTTTGTCTCTGTGAATTTGCTTATTCCAGGTACCACATATTAGTGGAATCATACAATATTTGTCCTTTTTTGCCTGTCTTATTTCACTGAGCTTATGTCTTCAAGGTTCATTCATGTTGCTGCATGTGTCAGAGCTTCATTCCTTATTAATGCTGAATAATATTCCATTGTACATATATACCACATTTTATCCATACATCCATCAATAGATATTTGGGTTTTTCCCAGTTTTTGGCTATTGCAAATAATGCTTCTGCACATTGGTATAAGATGTCTGTTTGAGTTCCTGTTTTCAATTCTTTTGCTTATATACCCACAAGTGGAATTGCTGGATCATATGGTAATTATATGTTTAAGTTTTTTCAGAACCACCATACTGTTTTCTACAGCAACTGTACCATTACCCCTCTGACCAGCAATGTTCAAGGGTTCCAGTTTCTCCAAATTCTCAACATTTTCTGTGTTTGTTGTTGCTTATCATAATGGATTTGAAATGGTATCTTATTGTGGTTTTCATTTGCATTTCCCTCATGATTAGTGATGTTGAGCCTCTTTTCATATGCTTATTCAGTCTGAAGACTTCCTTTAGCACATTTTATAGCACAGGTGGGCTAGCAATAAATTCAGTTAATGTTTTTCTGGAGATGTCTTTATCTTGCCTTTTCATTGGATATGAAATTATTGGATATCATTTTTTTCAGCCTTTTGAATGTTTGTTCCAGTGTCTTCTGGCCTTCACTGTTTTTGACTAGAAATCTGCTGTCAATCATAGTTTGTCTCCTATATGTGATGTGTCATTTTTCTCTTGAAAATGAAGTTTTTTCTTCATTTTTGGCTTCCTGCAGATTGACTATGATGCATTTTCCTTGAGTTTTTTCTATTTGGGATTTGTGGTGCCTCTTGGATGTGCTAGTTAATATCACCAAATATGGGGAGTTTTCTGTTATTTCTTCAAATATTTTTCCTGCTTCTTTATCCTTTTTTCTTCGGGGACCCAATTTGCACATACACAGAGACATCTGATATTATACCAGAAACCTCTGACAATTCTGATCATTTTTAGTCAATATTTTTCTCTTTGTTCCTCAGTTTCTATTGATCTACCTTCAGATTCACTGATTGATGTTGAGCTCATCTAGTGAATTTTTCAATTATTGAACTTTCAACTCTACAGTTTTCATTTGGTTCTTTTTTATATTTTTTATATTGTTTCTATTTATCTGATTAGATTGCCAGTTCACTCATTCTGAGCAAATTTCCTTTAATTCACTGGATATATTCATAACTGCTTTGAAATCTAATTGCTAAAGTCAATACACAGTTTCATTCAGTTAGTTTCTGTTTCCTGGGAATAATGTAACATGTTTCTATTTCTTCGCAGGTCTAGTAACTTTTGGTTGAAAACTTGACATTTTATAGAATATGTTGTAGATTGTTTTGTTCTGAGAGTTGTTGCTTTTTTAGTAGGCAACTGCTTTCCCTGGACGCAAGCTTTGAAGTCTGTTTTCACCACAGAAGGTAGCCTCTGATGTCTTTGCTCACTTTTATTTTTTAAAGCCTCGACTCCTAGGGTTCCTCACTCTACTGGTGTTGACAGTCATCCAATAATATGGGTAGAGTTTATGTTCAGACACCTTCTGCCAGTAATGGTTTTACTCCTACCCCTGCTATGCAAGCTGTGGGCAGGTTGAGGGTGGTAGTCCAAAGAACACTAAATTCATAATTTCTCCCAGGCTTTTTTTGCCAGGCTCCTGAGGTATCCTGTGTGAATGTGTTTTATCAATTAGTCAGGGATGTCTGTAAAGTTTATCATTTCAACTCTTCTGTCTCATTCCAGAATCTCCCCCTTCAATTTCTAGCTGCTTAGCCACTCAACCCAAATAGAATCTGACATCATCATCCAGTTAAATTGCAAGTTTTCACCTCCTGAGCTGGAGGGATAGCAATGCCCTCCAAAGAATGCCAGAAACTTGTGGTTCTTACCTTCTGATTTAGTAGCAGTTTTTCATGAAAAAACACTTCTCAAGTAGTTGCCTGTACATGGTCACTTACCAGTGCTCTGAAATGACTGATTTTAATAATTTTTAACAATAAACTTGTTTTCTGTGGAGAATAATTGGCCAACCTCCTCATGTGGCCATTATCAGAAGTAGGATCTGCCATATTATTTTGAAGCAAATTCCAGATATCATATCATTTTATCAATGTATATTTCAGTATCTTATCTCTAAAGCTCAGGGACTCTTTAGAAATTAACATAATCACAATTCTGTTAAAACATCTAAAACAATTAACATTCAAAAATATAATTAACATTCAGCGTTTAAATTTCCCCCCGATTGTCTCATGAATATTTTTTAGTTTTTGTTTGAGGATGAAACAGGGTCCATATATTCTATTTGGTTGATTGATATGTCTTTCAAGTTTCTTTTAACCTATAACTCCTCCTCCACCCCCATCCTCTGTTTTTGTCTTAGGTTCTCCCTCCTTGTCTCCATTATGTTTATCTTGCAATTTATTTGTTGAAGGAACAGGGTTTCTTATCTTTTAGAATTATTATAGTCTGCATTTTGCTGATTGGATCCCTGCAGGGTAGTATTGTTCCTCACATTTCATGTAAAATCTAGTTTAGGTCAGATTCAGGTTCAATTTTTTGGTGAAAACTCCTCATAACTGGTGTTGTGTATTTCCATTAGAAGGCATGTAATGACTGTTGTCTCACTTTCTGTGATACAAACGGCCTTTGATGATTGTTACCTAGATTTAATTCATCAGGTGGAAAAATGTTAGTATTTTCTGCTTCCTTCTCATCGACTTGCTGAAGTTTTCAAAGAAATTTTCATGAGCAGCAGTTTCTCTGCATTACAATTTTAAAAGACAGGATATTTGATTCTTTTAACTGTATTTTCGAGTTTTCAAAATAATTAGTTCTCTAGCATCCTGCAAAGGTATTTGTTACTTTACCCCCATGTGTTATAATTTTTAGGATTTTAAACCAGTATTTTAAGTTTCTTTACAAATCTGTATTTATGCTTAATGTATATAAAGTTTAAGGTACCAGTCATGTATTCCATTATGGTTACCTTTCCTTCCATTCTCATTTCTTTTCTGTACTTCAAATATTTCTTCATTCCCTCAATGCCTTTCTACAAAACTGCTACCAAACCAATACAAGTATATCCCAACTGATCCTTGTTAAGATCCCAAATTACAGCATTTTACCATTGATGAGATAGTTCTTTTTCCTGTTATTGAATATCATTTTCTATTTTTCAAACTCCTAGTATCCTATCCCCTATTCAACATATAGCATGAAAGCCCGTTTTGAAACAGCATTCCATAACAAAAATTTGCTATTTTGTATTCATATGGTTGTTTTATTTCCTCACAAATTTCAATTCCTGGTAGATATATCAGGTTTAAGCTACTATTTTATGCTGAAGTGTTGGTTACTGAGTTTGAAATATATTTTCATGAATACTATATTCATAAGTAGACAAAAATCTTAATTTTTGATAAACTCAGCATTTCTTAAAATGCTTCTGAGAAGACACAAGGAAAAGGTGTCAACCAAAATTTTATAGAAATCTTTAAAAACCCATTAGTCACCTCATATAAGCAGTTAAAAGAACAATGGTTTTGTAAATTATAAAGTTAAAAGAAAAAAATTATGAAATGTTAGTAAACTGGCTTTTGGTAGGTAGATTGCTTATTTCTACCTAGCTCCAACATTGATAAATGTCACTTGTTCCAACTTCAAATTCTTAGGAAAGAGAATGTAACTGGTTTAACCACTTAATTCAGATATTCATTGCTGACTTAATCTTATGTGTGGCCCAGTCACATGGTATATCTGGCTGATTTGGGACAGTGGGTTTGGGTGCATTCCTTCAGAATAGTGGATGGATGGGGACAGCGATTGATATGTCTTCTACACTTGTCAAAGAACACATCTTCTAAATGGTAGAAACAGGATTTTAAACTTGGTTATTTTTTAATTTCATGCTGCATTGTTTGAAGATGTTACATCACATAATACTGAGCCACTACTCTGAACATGATACTGTTGTGAGAAGCATGGGAGAATTTATGAAATAAATTATAGTATATAGTTGTTAAGTCAGGACTTGTCAAATATCAATGAGTTTAGAAAGCTCTATCTGCAACTTCAAATGCTACATATATTTAGAAAATTGATTTTTTTTTTTTACTAATACAAAGTGTATTTTTTTCTTTCCTTCCCAAATAGGCCAAAAATAAATTTAATGCACTGCAAGCAAAACAAGCAGAATTAGAGTACTGCAGACTTACTGAAGCTCTTGTGGCTGAAAAGGAGAAGGAATTTCAGGATTATGCCAGAGAAGTAATTGAATCTGAGTCTGAATCAACAAACAAGTATATTTATCCTCTTGTAAAAGCTGTACAGGAAGGACCTGGAGGTGGTCGTGGGCCAGTTTTTGTGGACAGAGGTGTATTAAGACCCAGCTATCAGGCAACTGATATCACTGGAGTCCAGCTCCCTTTTTATACCTCTCAGGGATCAAAATATAATTTTCAAAAGTCTAAGGGAAGGCTAGGTTTTACATGGTAGAAAAAAGTTTATTTTTAAGAAGACTAAGTCATAGCTAATATTATGAGCTACAAATTCAAGTGAATTATATGCTTATAATTTGTTAATAAAGCTGCTTTTCATCTAAGTACAATTATGTCTGATCTGATTCTTCCCCATTCAAGATTAAGTCAGATTCCATTTTTTTTTTTTTTTTTTGCGCTATGCGGGCCTCTCACTGTTGTGGCCTCTCCCGTTGCAGAGCACAGGCTCCGGAGGCGCAGGCTCAGCGGCCATGGCTCACGGACCCAGCCGCTCCACGACATGTGGGATCTTCCCAGACCGGGGCACGAACCTGTGTCCCCTGCATCGGCAGGCGGACTCTCAACCACTGCGCCACCAGGGAAGCCCCAGATTCCATTTTTTATTTTGATAAAACACATACACAACCAAATGTATAATTTTAGCCATTTAAGAATATTCAGTCGCATTAAGTATATTCATAATATTGTACAACCTGCACCTATTAGTACACAACTGCTCTGATCTGCTAATCTGATAAAAGAAACCACAGCTAAAATTTGTGGCAAAGATGTAAATTGGAACTAGGACATTTTGGGTATTGAGAGGACTTGGTGGGGTGGGGGAGGTGTAAAAATTATGAATCTACACTTAAAAAAGAAACCGTACTAGGTTAGGAAGTATGTTTAGGAAAGAAACCTAGAAAGCAATGAAAATAGAAAAAGCACATTGAAACTAAAAGTATTTTAATAACAAATTTGCACAGTCCATATGAAGCACTCACATTTTACATATTCTCCTGGCTTAATAAAACATTTAAAAACACTCCAGAATTTGAGTTTAATAATATTCACCTGCTAACACATATAAACAACTGAATGGTCAGAACGTTTTTACTTAAGCATATATATTTTCAGTGACTAACTCTCAAGTTAACTAGGTTAATTTTCCCTAAATATGTCTAATTTAAATAAAACCAAAAATAAACAAGAAACCAAAAACTAGACGATCTGTTTTACAAACTCAATTAACATTTATATGGCTTTACAATGGTAAGTGTTATATTAAAGCTGGCAGGCACAGTGTTCCTGCTGCTGAGAAATCTGGAGGAATTAAAAAGCAAATAGTAGCATTCCAGTTGACAGAAATGCAAATTCCATGTATAACCTTAAAAGTCTGCTGAGGCAAAAGACACCTTGCAATTTGAAGCACTATGATTAAACAATTACACTAGAACTTATTCCTAAACCTGGAAATTGTCACTGCTGGCTAAATTCTTGAAGTTCAACATTGTTAAACTCTTTGCTCAGTTTTTTCCTAATACAATTTCTGTGGGTAAAATAAAAGTATTATTTTAATTGATTTATCTTTATTATTTAGCTTTTAATAAAAATAAAGGCCGAATAAGCTAATACAATGATTTAAAAAATACAAAAACAAACTGTTTATGATAGTATAGTTTATTTTATACAATGTTTAACTATAAAAGTTGATAGTTTCAGAGTTTAAATTCTGTAAAATGCAGTTTGCAGAAAACAGTTTAACAGTTACTAGACTAATGAGAAGCAGCATTTTGAAACTAATTATACAATTGCAACAACAGCTTTATTCCTAAATTTCATTAAAAAAATATACATCACAGTGACTTCTGAGCTAGGAAAAGAAGTGCATTAACTTCATTTGTTTTTCCCTTCTGTAAAGAGAGCAGCCATAACTTTTAATATCCCCACATACAAATACCCAATTCATTTATCCTTCAAAATACTATAAACACACAAAGGGGGAACAAAATATACAGCATGTGCTTTTGGTAAACATAGGAATTTGCTTGAAGAAGGGAGGCGGGGCAGACACACAAATCAATCCCACCACTCCCCCTAGTACATAAAAACAAACAAAACCCCTCAACAACTCCCTTCTCCAACCTTGCTGATGGAATTTTTCAAATTCCATAAAGGTTCAAAGTGTGATGAAAAATACTGCCACCCAGAGTAAAGCAAAATCAACTACTAAAACCATACTAATTTGTTCCACACACTAACCTGAAAACAAATTAGAACTGTCAGTAATTACTACTACTGAAAACATGAGAAGCCCAGTGTGTTCCGGTCCCCAATATTAAGAAATTTTTACTTTTCAGTTTCATATCTTCCACCGAGTACAGAATCAAAGGCCATTAGGCAAAGCCAATATGAATCAATATTACACTTGTGCAAAGATGGATTTATAAGACAAATTCTTTGAAACTTCTGTGAGGGATCTGAACTTAGAAACTACAATGCTCTATGAACTCACTACCTATAGAGTAATTTTAAAATGTTTTAAAGCAACCTAGTAGCTTCTCTACAAGCTCTTTAACATTAATCGCTCTGCAGTGTCAATTTCTGTGGCAGATGGTTTACCCAGAAAAAGAATTCACATGAAATAATCATGAAAAATTTCTCATATATTGCCAATCAAGCAATAAAAACTAATTTAATAAAAACTAATTTAAATATCTTTAAGAGGATATTAAATCAAACATACTTTGAGGTAAACTGTAAACTCAAACGTAACTATTATCAATTTGGCAGTAAAGAATTAAATAGTTGACTTTTAGGAAAACAGTTGTTCAAAGTAAAAACTAAAGGTTGCACAACTATTAAAAATGTAATGAAAGGATCATTTGATTGGTGTACTATTCAGATGCAAAGGCAGATGAGGTACAATTAATGCTGTTTGATCATTTTCTAAATGTTATTTATATTCTGAAAATAAAATCTAGCTGATTGTCATCTCTCACTTCAACTCCTTCACATATCTGTTCTATTGTAAAAACAGCTAACAAAGTTTTTTTTTAAAGGCTTATAAATAATGTTTAGCATGGAATTGCTTCTTTGATGACCAAAACAGAATACTACTTAAAGAAATTACTATTTTTTTCCCCCTATGGTTACTTGTCTATAATTCTTAGTGGATAAAGCTCCGGGATCAGACAACATAGAAGTATTTTTACTTAGCATGGTTTTTTTTTTTAAATATAATTATTAGAAATCCTTTCTTAAACAGCACCTTTCTTGAAGCTCAAATAGTTTAACAAAGACTTTTTAAATGCAGTTTACTGAATTTAAGACAAACAATAACTAATTTAAAATATATAACATTATACAGCTTGGGGACTCAAGACTCAATTATCTCTAAGGTTTGTGGTCAAAGTCTCTAAGGAATCAACCACCCTGGATTATCATAAACATCTATTATTTTTACCATCAGGAACAAAATTTGGTAAGACTCTGCTATGGATATTTGTTTCAAGATATTACAATCAATCATTACCCTATTTGTTATATAAATGGATACCACAATGCCAAATGTATCATTACTGTATTAATCAATAACGGGAAGTATTATGCTAATAAGCATTGCTTTGCTCAGTACAAATAACATTGAGTAGCTACTGGGTTTACGAAGGAGCTACCTTGGTAACAGAGTAGCTATTTGACACTACTGACAAATATTAAAGTACAAAAGCACTCTAGAGGCAACTACTAATTGGAATTCTGAAATTTCTTTTCAAATGAGGCAGGTTTTGTGTTTACTGGATGTTCAACATTTTATTTAGAAGAGAAATTACAGAATAAAAGGCCACACATCACTAAAATAGCGATATACCACACACAAAATTCTAAACGGACTTTGGGTATCTTTAGTGTTTCACACTATAAGCTATCAAATTTTGCAACTTTCTACTCTATGTGGCAATGTTATACATGCCAAGTTAAAATAATGATTAACAGTTATGGTATAAAGCCTCCTGAATAGAAGAAACCAGAGTCATAAACATGCTACAGCCTACTGTGATACATAGATAAAAAAGATGCATTTTCTTGCCAGTTGAAACTCACAGTTATGAGAGTTAGAGAAGTCAGTTCAAGTTAAAAAAAAAAAACAAAAAAACATGCAACATTAATACTCAACTCTATATAGGTCAGTGGCCAAAAAGAGAAATCTAAGTTAATGTGTCAATATTAACAATTTTTAGAATCTGTCTAACATAAAGACCAGCACAAGTGGTATGTTTTAGTGAGAAAACTATTTTTTTCATTTTAGAGAAGGGTAATGGTAATAATAATAATAATAATAAAACATTCCCCCAAAGCAAGTTTCATCTCTTCAGACCAACAGCAACACAGAATTGAGAATTACAACCTGATCTTCAAGGTACAGTTCTTGTCAGATGCTGTGTAACAGCAAGCCAAGCCCAATCAGTATATCAACTGAAAAAAAAATACTCAACTATATTTATAGACAGTGAAGTAAAACAAAACTAAAGAGGAAAAATATTAATATGAAACAAGCTACTGGTAGAACTACAGAGTAACATGAAGTGCAATATAAATAGCTATCTATTTTAAAGCACAAATTACTATAAAATCAAAAGTAATGACTTAATATCTCAAGTTATTAGGGTCCCACTTCTGTGTAATTAAAAGCTGCTGCTGCAAGCCTCTGTTATAAATGCAATAGAAAAATCTACACAAGATTTCTTCTACCTAGTGGCTTCTAAGGTTACTTTAATCATGAGAAACACAAGCTTTTGTAACAATGTATTCCAACAATCAGTTGTTTGTTTCCAACTGGCGGATCACACAAATCAAGGTGTAGAATAGCATGTTTGCTACTGGCTGATTGTTGCAACACAAAAATGCATACATGAAATAGTTAAACACAGCACACAGTATTACACCAAAGTGTTTTTCTCATTTCAAGTTTATTAAAACTTTTGCAGTACAAATTATCCAGGTTGCAGATTATCAAAAGATTGACTCAATAAAGTCCGCATTGGGAAAGAAAAAAAAAAAAAAAAAAAAAAAAAAGGACAAACATAAACCCAAAACAATGAAAAGAAAACAACATAAAGGGGATTCATCAGCAAGTCTCTAAAACTTAAAATTTGAGACAGAATGGAAATAAGTTTATATACCTCACTCATCCACTTTTGTCTTCATCTGTTCCAGGGCTTGATTCATGATCAAATTTTTTATTTTTATCAAGTGTGTGGTCATTTTCT
Source organism: Lipotes vexillifer (assembly GCF_000442215.2). Taxonomy (NCBI): domain Eukaryota; kingdom Metazoa; phylum Chordata; class Mammalia; order Artiodactyla; family Lipotidae; genus Lipotes; species Lipotes vexillifer. Next base: position 2,028,304 of record NW_006779481.1, on the reverse strand, counting down.
TGACCCTTTGATTTTTGGTTTTCTTTTTCCACTGAGGATCTGGTCTTCTCATCCTCCTTATTTTTCAAAGTTGAGAACTTTAATTCATTGTCCTGACTACTTGGTTTCATTTTTGAGAATGGACTTTGATCTCTATCAGCCTTTTTTTCCCTGTTACTATTCGAGCTACTATGATCACGATTTTTAGAGTACATTCTCTTCTCACCCTCAGAATTCTCTTTTCTGTGTGAACTTTTACTTTCTTGGTTTCTGTATTTTTCTTTGTTTCTGCTTTGACTTTCTTCTCTCTCTGAGCTCCGTGAATCTCTCCTCCTTCTCCTCCTGTCTTTACTTCTTGATCTTCCTGGCGTTGCTCTTCTCTCTCGGCTCCGTGATCTTCCTCTTCTCCTGTACTCCTGTTCTCTGTATCTGTGATACTCCTTGCTTCTGCTGCGATCTCGGTCATGGCTTCTAGACCGCACTCTTCTGCTCCTGTCCCTACTTCTGCTTCGTTCCCTTGTTCTACTATTGTAACTGTGTTTGCCTTTAGTTACATCGCGTTCTCTACTCCTAGACTGTGCACGTCTGTCCTTGTCCTTACTTTTATTATGATCATGCTCATTGCTTTTGGATTCTAACTGTTTAGACTTCTCTTTACTTCTACTCCTTTCCTGATCTTTTCCTTTAGAATCAGACTTTTCTTTTTCTTTAACATTCTCATGATCCCTTTCTTTACTCCTTGACCTCATCCTCTTTTCTTCATGTCTATTATGCTTTGTATCTCTTTCCTTACTCTTGGATTTCTCTTTGCTCTTACTCCTACTTTTCGATTTGGCCCTTTTCTTTACCTTGTTTTTATATTTATCATCTTTTTCTGAATTTCTTCTGATGTCTCTCTCTTTGCTGTTAGATTTATGATCTTTAACTTTCTTTTCCTTTTCACTTTTTCTGTTTGGACTCTCAGAAACATGCCTATGATCAGTTATTTTTTTCTCTTTTACTCTAACTGGGCTTCTTTGATTTTCTTTTATTTCATTTAACTCACTCCTAAAAAATGAAGAAAAAAAGTTTTGGGGAAACTTTATTAGGAAAACAATGGTGTCCATTATTGCTGAAATGATATTCTATTTTCCTTAAGACATTCAGAAACAATTGAAATGGCTTTAAATGAAATAATTTTAAATAGTTAAAAAAATACTTGTTACTACATTTGAAATAAGAGTTAAATCTTACTTATCCCCTTTGATCCATCTTTCACCACTTGATACCCTCATTCTTTGAGCTCTCTGCATCTCCTGCCTCCAATGTGGAGGAGTCTCACTACGTCTGAAACGATCCCTTGATCTGGATCTAGAAGGAGTTCGATAACGCTTTAAAAAAAGAGGGGAAAAATTAATATATAAAAATATGAAAGCATTGTAACAATTGCTAAAGTGTACATATTTCTAGGTTCAAAAAAATGTCTGATATTTCCATGCCTTCTAAAATAACTAAATTTCCCAATTTTCAGGTAGGAAATCAATGAAGCATAATGTGGTTTGATATCTTTGCTTTCATTGCTAATGAAATGTGTGTTTATATGTTCTTGTTTTAAATATTTCTTGGGTTTAAGTTCTAAAACAGTAAATATCGATAGCTATATCCCACATCAACAAAAGCTCTCTTGAATCCTCAATCATTTTTAAGAGTGTAAAGAGGTCCGAAGACAAAAAAGTTTGAGAACTGCCATAAGAATAGTTAGGAAGCCATTTATAGTTCAGAGAATATACAATGGTGAACTGAACTAAGATGGTAGGAGTGGAGCTTGAGAGAAGCAGATAGATTTCAGAGTATTTAGGAGGTTGAGGTTGAATAGACAGGATCTGGTGATGGATAAGTTATATAAGGTAGGAAAGAAAGGGGAGAAACAAAATGATTCTTGGGCTTCAGGTTTAAGTGCTTGCACAGGTGGCAGTGTCTGTCACTGAGACCAGAAATCTAAAGGAGGGTCAGGCCTGAAGAAGTGTTTATGCTTACCATTGTATATGATGAGTTTAAAGTGCCCATTAGGCACCTAAATGGTCATCAAATAAACCTTTGGTGCCAGAAAGGCAGATGAAAAACCGACAGTTATCAGCATACAGGTACCCAGTGAAGTTACAAGAGTGATTATATTGCCCAAGAAGCATATGCAGAGTGAGAAGAGTTAGAACCCTGGGGTACTACAATATTTAAAGATCAGGTAGAAGAGCATGAACTAGCATTGGAAATTTAAGATAGACTGGCCAGAGACAGGAAGAAAAGATGATGGAAGCAAAGGGAAAAGAGTATTACAAGGAGGGAGATTAAATAAGACAAAGACTGAAAGGATCCAATGGATTCTGTGACTTGGAACTGACCATAAAGCAAGTGCTGTTTTCAGCAGAATGGCAGAAGACAAACTGAAATGGCTGAGGAACGAGTAGGAAGTGAAGAAATAATATACTAAGTATAGCCACGTTGGTTAAAAGTTTTGAAAAAACAAGAAGATATTTAAATTCTGATGAGGAGAATCCAGTGAAGAGAAAGAGTATGAAATATAAGAATAGGGTTAATTTTTAACAAGCATAGGGACACAGTGGTCAGGAAGTAACAAAGGGGTACAAGAAAGACCTCAATCTCATTTTATACCATGTACATGTAAAATCCATTAACATCCCATGGATTTTCAAAGTGGAAGAACCAACACAAAGAAGTTACTATAAAAAGAGAACATATAATTCAACATCTGTATCTACTCTAAATTTTAACTACTTATGTATAAAACAATACTTAAGAAACACTCTAGGATTATTTAAGATAAATGCAATACTATTAGGACTTCTGGGAAAAGAATCACCTACCCTTGGTCCTCTTCCTTTAATTTTCCTGCCAGACCTAGTAACTAAAAGTCGCCTCTGGTATGAAGCAGGCTGGGAGTTAAGTAGATTACTAGAAGGAAGCAGAGGGAAAATTAAAAAACATTATTTTATAAAAATAAATCTGGAGAACATAGCTTTACTGATCTAAACTAATAAATTTAAAGTCTTACATATATAATCAGTGGTTCTCAACCAGGAATGTTATCAATCCTAGTAGTTATCTGGGAAAGTATGGGAGCATTTTTACAACTGTCAATGACTAGAGGGTGCTATTGGTACCGAGTGACAAGTCAGGAATGCTAAAATCTTGTAATGTGTGTAGATGAAGAACTATCCTGTTCCCAAATGCCAACTGTGTCCTGTTGAGAAACACTGTTATATAATCATCACTAAGATGAAGTCAACTTGATAGTGCTAAGGAACTCATAGTAGGCTACATGCTGTTGAGAGAACCATTTTAAAGCTATCTGATTCTAAAGTATCTTACTATCCTATAAGCAGTTGTTCACTGGTAATAAAACTATAGAGAAATGTAATTAATGTGAATTAAACAGAGACAAGATGGTCTGAATTAGCAAAATGTTTAATATCATGCTTTATACCAGAAAGGGAAACTATTTATTTTCAAATAATAATGAGTTAATATTTAATTAGCACTAACAATATCTGTGTATGTTTGAAAAATGCATTCTAAAGTAGTTCAAATATCTTCTCCTTAATGTTTACTTCCTTAGAAACACAATTTCCTATTAACTGAGTAAACTCAATCCAATCCATCAAAATTATCCCAATTCAAGTAACCAAGACTTACTTTTATATTTTTACTGTATTGTGAAAGTATAGGGGGAATGTTCAGAATTTTATCACTTTTAAATACATTATTTCCAATTATAAATAAGAGAAAGATACCCATCTTTTTTCCTATCTTTGGACATAATTATTAAAATGATTCATAAAGAACCAACAATTTCTAATACTAATAATGTGAACTTATGTAGAAAAACTTTCAAAGTACTTGAATATGCTGTCAATTTTCAATACCACAATATTGTAAACCAGGCAAGGAAAACAGCATTTTCCCCCATCAGACAAACTGAAAAATAAAGGTTCTTACTTGCTTAAAAGTTTAATGTATACAAATAACAGAGTAAAACACTTGTTTTAAATAGAATTTGTTTGGAATGCCACTTAACATATCTTTTTGCCATTTGCAATGCTTGTTTTTTTTTTTTTAATTAATGTAACTTTTATTCAAAAATCTGTCTGAATTAAGTCAATTTATCTTTTCAGCTATGTGGTTAGCAAAAAGGAGCCTTGCTAACATTATCGTATTAAGAAATTTCAATCTTGGGACAAGGTCACCAATTAAATCTTAACTAAAATAAGCAAAAATGGTTTTTTAAAAAAGAAAAGTTCTGTAGTAGAGAATGTAGGGGAGTTTATAAAATAAACATATTCACATACCACTCTCTCTCTCTCTCCCTGTTCTTCCTTTCTTTTTCATCAGCTTTAGGAGGACTTTTTCTCATTAGGAATCTATTTTCAGGTATTGGAGGGATTTCTTCTGGACGAACAGTAGACTGGGGTTGTGCTTCAAGATTTTCAGCCTCACTTTCACTAGATGCGCTTTAAAAGAAACACACACAACAAATTCCACTTAGTTATTATGTACCTACCCCGATTTTCCAATTGTTGGTATTTCTTTCCTTTGTAATATGTACAATATATACATCATTCTGTCCCCCATTTCTGACCAAAAATGCAATTACATGGGGAAAATACTCATTCCTCTGACAAACCAACCAAAAACCAAAACCAAATGTTTCTGTTATCACATTCTCAAAAAATATTTTCCAATAAAATGGAACCAAAATATGATACTTCATGTGCAATGCCCTCTGATAAATTTAAAATACTTGAAAATATAGGTAAAGCAACTGCTTTAGAGGCAACAGGTTTATAAAGATGAGTTTTAGTACAACCATAGATTATTTCAGACAAAACAGGAAAGAAAAGAAATATGCTGACATTATCTGCTTTCTACCTTATGCTATCATAGGAGGAAAAAAATAAAGAACAAAAAAGCGAGACTGCTACAGAAAATAAGAAAAGTCATTGGTTTCCTATAATTCTCACTAATCGTATATTCCTCCCATAAAATATAAACCTATATAACCAAAAGGTCATTGAATTCAGACAAAATGAACTGAATGGTTTTGTTGAAAATTAAAATGAATGTTCCCAAATTTAATCTATAGACTGTAGAATATCAAAATGGTCTTATACTTCATACTATGAAACATTTCTCACTATTTTCATGTTCCATATAATTGATCCAAAATCCCAATAGATTTATATATAAACAGAAGGGAATTAGAATAGAAAGTCAGTACTGTAAAAGTAAATTAAGACCTTTTCTTGCTTTTCTTTCGCTTCTTCTTTTCTTTCTTGTGTTTACGAGAATTTTTCCTATGTTTCTTCTTTCTTTTTTTTGATTTCTCTTCAGAAGCACTTTCAGAATCAGAAGAATCAGAAGAAGACTGAGAATCGCTTGAACTATCTGAGTCACTGGATGACGATGAGGAGGAGGAGGAGGATTTATGCCTTTTCTTTTCTTCTTTCCTAGCTTTAATAAAAAGCAAAACGGTTTGGTGAACACTTTTTAGACAAACTTTGTAAGTGGAAGTTTAGGGTTTTTTGCAGATTCTCAAAGTCCAGTATTCAACACTTAGCTCATCCAGCTATTTGACCTGAGGGGTACAGGAAAGGAGTTAAGACTCAAGATTAGAATCCAGATCTCCAGATTCATGGGTCAGAGTTATATTTATATCTAAAGAATTCTGGAAAAGTAATAGGTAAATCTAAAACATTAAACTAAGTTAATTTTAGGAATCATATGAATAACATACTTTTTTAAAGGCACAGAAATAACATTCAAGAATCCCAGATTCTAATCTTTTTGTAGTTTTCAACTTTTCTCTTACTATCAATATTGGAAGTACAACTGTAGGAGAGAAGTAATAGAAAAAATACTATGCATGAATGTGGAAAGATAAGAAAAACGATTCCACTGGCATGGGCTTATTCAATGCCTGAGTATTCCTCTAATGATTAAGAAATTTAGCTTTGGTTGAACAGCAGACTTACAACAGGGGGTAGTGGTAGTCATTTGCCAATGATTAATAAATATGTTTTGGGGTCTCTACAAAAAGTAATTTCAAATTTAAATTTTATTTTGGGTTAAGGAAGTTTAATTTTAAAAGGGGTCCCAAAACTCAAATGCTTTAAGAATGAGGAAACTAACACAAGTAAGTGAGGTTAACCAGGAAATGGAGAAAGATATGACAGACTGGACAGAGCTTCGCCCACCTAACAGTATTCTAATTCCAACCATGGTGGACTTAAAGAAGTGAATTCAACAATCTGATTAAAAAATGGGCAGAGGACCTGAATAGACATTTTCCCAAAGGAGACATCCAGATGCCAACAGGCACATGAAAAGATGCTCAACATCACTAATCATCAGAGAAATGCAAATCAAAACAATGAGATAGCACCTCACATGTGTCAGAATGGGTATTATCAAAAAGACAACACATAACAAGCATTGGTGAGGATGTGGAGAAAAGGGACCCCTTGTGCACTGTTTGTGAGAATGTAAATTGGTATAGCCAGTATGGGAAGTAGCATGGAGGATCCTCAGGAGGTTAAAATAGCAGTGCCATAAGACCCAGCAATTCTATTTCTGGGTATTTATCCAAAAAAAACTAAAACACTAATTCTGAAAGATATATGCAACTCAACCTTCACTGCAGCATTATTTACAATAGCCAAGATATGGAAGCAACCTAAGTGTCCATCGATATGTGAATGGATAAAGATGTAGCTCACACACACGCGCAATGGACTATTACTTAGCCATAAAAAAGGAAGGACCTCCTACCCCTTGTGACAACATGGATGGATCTAGAGGGTATTATGCTAAGTGAAATAAGTCAGACAGAAAAAGGCAAATACTGTGTGATTTCAATTATATGTGGAATCTAAAAAACAAAACAAATGAACAAACATAACAAAACAGAAACAGACTCATAGATACAGTGAAGAAACTAGTGGTTGCCAGAGGAGAAGGTGATTAAGGGGGTGGGGAAATAGGTTTATGGGATTAAGAGGTACAAACTTCCAGTTATAAAATAAGCCATGGGGATGTAGTGTAGAGCACAGGGAATATAGTCAATAATATTGTAATATCTCTGTATGGTGACAGAGAGCAACTAGACTTATTATGGTGATCATTTTGTAATGTATAAAAATATCAGATCACTGTTGTATACCTGAAATCAATAGGATATTTTAAGTCCATTATGCCTTAATTAAAAAAGAAGTAAGTGAATTCAGGCTAAAGCTGGGACAATATTGATACATGGATAACTACAATACAGTGGAACAGAAAATACATTAGAATGATCAGTTCATAATGATATAGGTAAATAAAATATAAATCATTTATCCTTCTTATCATATATGAACTGTTCCACTGGCTAACCAAATAGTAGATGAAGGGAAGATGCTCTTTATCAAAAGTACTCCAAGAATAAATGAATAAGGAATTACAGAGTTAGAATATCACCATTTCACAACTCCTAAGGAGGCACTGCCCACCAATGGCCACTGCAGAGCACAGAGACAACCTGTCCAAAGTGACTCTTGCTCCCATCAAATAGAATTTAAAAAAATCAAAACTATATCTGATCAATTTTCTAGATCTAACTACAAAGTTATATGAAATAGAAGCACAGAAGGAACACATTACATAACAGAAGGATGCAATCTGTAAAATTCAGTGTGTGCAATAATGGGAAAGAAACACTACAGGACAAATGACCTAGCTTGTTCAACAAATAAATCTCAAGAAACATAAAAAGAAATGGTGGGATAATCTATTAAAAACAAAAAAAATTTACAACACCAACCCAAATGTTTGAACCTGATTTGGATTCAAATTCAAACATCAAAAAATTAACATTAACTAAACAATTAGAAATTTGAACACTGTAAGGATTTCTGACATTTAGGAACATATGTGTATATATGTCTGCATATGATTATGGTACGGTTATTTTTTTCAGAAGAGTCACCTTTTAGAGATAGTGAAATATTTATCAATAAAATGTTATGCCTAGAATTTGCTTCAAACAGGAAATGGAGAACTGTCCAAGTACAGGTAACATGAAATTAGCCATAAATTAATTGGCAAAGATGGGTAATGAACATGGGTGATTTGTTATACAATTTCAATCACTTTTGTATATGTTAGTATTTTCCATAATTAAAAAAAAATCAAAGAGGACAAAGAAAATATCTTTGGACTGACTGTTGGCTGTCTGTTTACAGACCTTAATTGAAAGGGTTAACAGCTGGTTTGTAACCTTTCTGTTAGCTTCAGAACACCTGAGGATTTGGCACTTGGTTGGCACTTGGCCAAATTATTCTTGAAACTTATTTACTTATTTATGACTGCACTGGGGCCTTCTCTAGTTGTGGTGAGTGGGGGCTAACTCTTCATTGTGATGCACAGGCTTCTCATTGTGGTGGCTTCTCTTGTTGCAGAGCAGAGGCTCTAGGCGTGCAGGCTTCAGCAGCTGTGGCACACGGGATCAGTAGTTGTGGCGCACGGGCTTAGTTCTAAGCTCCACGGTGTGTGGGATCTTCCCAGACCAGGGATTGAGCCAGTGTCCCTCCCCTGCATTGGCAGGAGGATTCCTAACCACTGCACCACCAGGGAAGTCCCTCTTAAAACTCTTAACTCAGAATTTATAGGAGTGTACTGAGTTACAGAGATAAATGAGAATCTGGCTGGAGTTACTGTGTACTTGCCCAAGGGTCTGTGGTTCACTGTTAAGATTATTACTCTGATATCGAAGAGAAGCTGCTGCACTGGAGAATGGGAACAAGGTATAAAAGCTGAAGGAACTCAAGAGGTAATAGCTTCAATGAACTTATTAGGTAGTCTTCATCACCCAGTCATGCTCCTCAGGACTACGAACCTATTAAGCTGAGATGCCTAGGATATATGCAAGCTCTGCCTAGAACTCATGACATCTCTAATATGACGCTGCTGTTCAAGCTGTGCTGTTTCCTGTCCTATATCCTTTCTTAATGATAAATAAGCTTAGTGCTGAGTGAAGCCTAGCTTGTCTCATGAGTCCAACTGTTAATCTGATCCCAAAACCACTGTTGATGGTGAGGCAGTATGGGTACGCAAACTGAAAAACCTACTTGCATACACTAAAAACCTGAGCACTGGAGGTGGGGGGGAGAATCAAACTTAAAGAAACCTAAGGAAGAAAATAAATTCATAATGCATAAGAGTAACTCTAAATACAAATATCTGAGGCCATATAATATGGAGACAACATAAAAATATTCCACATAAGCATGGAATACAGCTGTTAAAATTACCTGACAAAACACAGTAATGCTCTTCCCCATGATTAACAAAGCTTTATTCACCAGCTCCAATTTATATTTATTTTGCATTGTGATTCTTTCCTGAGAAATACACTGAAGTTGGTTTCGTTAAAAGGCAAGCCCGAGAAGCAAGAAGAACTACAGAGTCCAGCAGCCTGTGGAACGAAAACCACATTCACAGAAAGACAGACAAAATGAAAAGGCAGAGGACTAGGTACCAGATGAAGGAACAAGATAAAACTGCAAAAAATCACAACTAAATGGAGATAGGTAAACTTCCAGAAAAAGAATTCAGAATAATGATAGAGAAGATGATCTGGGACCTTGGAAAAAGAATGGAGGCAAAGATCAAGAAGATGCAAGAAATGCTTAACAAATACCTAGAAGAATTAAAGAACAAACAGAGATGAACAATACAATAACTGAAATGAAAACTACACTAGAAGGAATCAACAGCAGAATAACTGAGGCAGAAGAATGGATAAGTGACCTAGAAGACACAATGATGGAATTCACTACCACGGAAGAGAATAAAGAAAAAAGAATGAAAAGAAAAGAAGACAGCCTAAGAGACCTCTGGGACAACATTAAACACACCAACATTCACATTACAGGGGTCCCAGAAGGAGAAGAGAGAGAGAAAGGACCAGAGAAAATATGTGAAGAGATTACAGTCGAAAACTTCCCTAACATGGGAAAGGAAATAGCCACCCAAGTCCAGGAAGCGCAGCAAGTCCCATACAGAATAAACTCAAGGAGAAACACGCTGAGACACACAGTAATTAAACTGGCAAAAATTAAAGACACAGAAAAATTACTGAAAGCAGCAAGGGAAAAATGACAAATAACATACAAAGAAACTCCCATAAGGTTAACAGCTGATTTCTCAGCAGAAACTCTACAAGCCAGAAGGGAGTGGCATGATATACTTAAAGTGATGAAAGGGAAGAACCTACAACAAAGATTACTCTACCTGGTAAGGATCTCACTCAGATTCGATGGAGAAATCAAAAGCTTTACAAACAAGCAAAAGCTAAGAGAATTCAGTACCACCAAACCAGCTCTACAACAAATGCCAAAGGAACTTCTCTAAGTGGGAAACACAAGAGAAGAAAAGGACCTACAAAAACAAACCCAAAACAATTAAGAAAATGGTCATAGGAACATACATATGGATAATTACCTTAAATGTGAATGGATTAAATGCTCCAAACAAAAGACACAGGTTTGCTGAATGGATACAAAAACTAGACTCATATATATGCTGTCTACTAGAGACCCACTTCAGACCTAGGGACACATACAGACTGAAAGTGAGGGACTGGAAAAAGATATTCCATGCAAATGGAAATCAAAAGAAAGCTGGAGTAGCAATACTCATATCAGATAAAATAGACTTTAAAATAAAGAAAGTTACAAGAGACAAGGAAGGACACTACATAATGATCAAGGGATCAATCCAAGAAGATATAACAATTATAAATATATATGCACCCAACATAGGAACACCTCAATATATAAGGCAACCGCTAACAGCTGTAAAGGAGGAAATCAACAGTGACACAATAATAGTGGGGGACTTTAACACTGCACTTACACCAATGGACAGATCATCCAGAAAGAGAATTAATAAGGAAACATAAGCTTTAAATGACACAAGAGACCAGAGAGATTTAATTGATATTTATAGGAAATTCCATCCAAAAACAGCAGATTACACTTTCTTCTCAAGTGCGCACGCAACATTCTCCAGGATTGATCACATCTTGGGTCACAAATCAAGCCTTGGTAAATTTAAGAAAACTGAAATCATATCAAGCATCTTTTCTGACCACAACGCTATGAGATTAGAAATGAATTACAGGGGAAAAAACAAAAAAAACACAAACACATGGAGGCTAAACACTACGTTACTAAATAACCAAGAGATCACTGAAGAAATCAAAGAGGAAATCAAAAAATACCTAGAAACAAATGACAATGAAAACACGACGATCCAAAACCTATGGGCTGTAGCAAAAGCAGTTCTAAGAGGGAAGTTTATAGCTATACAAGCCTACCTCAAGAAATAAGAAAAATCTCAAATAAATAATCTAAACTTACCCCTAAAGGAACTAGAGAAAGAAGAACAAACAAAACCCAAAGTTAGCAGAAGGAAAGAAATCATTAATTTCAGAGCAGAAATAACTGAAATAGAAACAAAGAAAACCATAGAAAAGATCAATAAAACTAAAAGCTGGTTCTTTGAGAAGAGAAACAAAATTGATAAACCATTAGCGAGACTCATCAAGAAAAAGCAGGAGAGGACTCAAATCAGTAAAATTAGAAATGAAAAAGGAGAAGTTAAACAGACACTCGCAATGGGAGAGGCCACAACAGTGAGAGGCCCGCGTACCTCAAAAAAACAAAACAAAACAAAAAAAATCAGATCAGAAATAAATGAAATAGAAACAAAGAAAACAAGAGCAAAGATCAATAAAACTAAAAGCTGGTTCTTTGAGAAGATAAATTGATAAACCATTAGCCACACTCATCAAGAAAAAGAGGGAGAGGACTCAAATCAATAAAATTAGAAATGAAAAAGGAGAAGTTACAACACACCGCAGAAATACAAAGCATCCTAAAAGACTACTACAAGCAACTCTATGCCAATTAAATGGACAACCTGGAAGAAATGGACAAATTCTTAGAAAGGTATAACCTTCCAAGACTGAACCAGGAAGAAATAGAAAATATGAACAGACCCATCACAAGTAATGAAAATGACACTGTGACTAAAAAATCTTCCAACAAACAAAAGTTCAGGACCAGATAGATGGCTTCACAGGTGAATTCTATCAAACATTTAGAGAAGAGCTAACACCCATCTTTCTCAAACTCTTCCAAAAAACTGCAGAGGAAGGAACGCTTCCAAACTCATTCTATAAGGCCACCAACACCCTGATACCAAAACCAGACAAAGATAGTACAATAAAAGAAAATTACAGACCAATATCACTGATGAATATAGATGCAAAATTCCTCAACAAAATCGTAGCAAACAGAATTCAACAGCACATTAAAAGGATCATACACCATGATCAAGTGGGATTTATCCCAGGGATGCAAGGATTCTTCAATATATGCAAATCAATCAATCTGATACAACATATTAACAAACTGAAGAATAAAAACCATATGATCATCTCAATAGATGCAGAAAAAGCTTTTGATAAAATTCAACACCCATTTATAATAAAAACACTCCAAAAAGTGGGCACAGAGGGAACCTACCTCAACATAATAAAGGCCATATACGACAAACCCACAGCCAACAACATTCTCAATGGTGAAAAACTGAAAGCATTTCCTCTAAGATCAGGAAGAAGACAAGGATGTCCACTCTCACCGCTATTATTCAACATAGTTTTGGAAGTCCTAGCCACAGCAATCAGAGACAAAAAAGAAATAAAAGGAATACAAATTGGAAAAGAAGACTGTCACTGTTTGCAGATGACATGATACTATACATAGAGAATCCTAAAGATGACATCAGAAAACTACTAGAGCTAATCAATGAATCTGGTAAAGCTGCAGGATACAAAATTAATGCACAGAAATCTTTCATTCCTATACACTAATGATGAAAAATCTGAAAGAGAAATTAAGGAAACACTCCCATTTACCACTGCAACAAGAAGAATAAAATACCTAGGAATAAACCTACCTAGGGAGACAAAAGACCTGTATGCAGAAAACTATAAGACACTGAGGAAAGAAATTAAAGATGATACCAACAGATGGAGAGATATACCATATTCCTGGATTGGAAGAAGCAATATTGTGAAAATGACTCTACTACCCAAAGCAATCTACAGATTCAATGCAATCCCTATCAAATTACCAATGGCATTTTTCACAGAACTAGGACAAGAAATTTTACAATTTTTTTGAAAACACAAAAGACCCCGAAGAGCCAAAGCAATCTTAAGAAAGAAAAATGGAGCTGGAGGAATCAGACTCCCTGACTTTAGACTATACTACAAAGCTACAGTAAACAAGACAGTATGGTACTGGCACAAAAACAGAAACATACATCAATGGAACAAGAGGGAAAGCCCAGCGATAAACCCATGCACCTATGGTCAACTAATCTATGACAAAGGAGGTAAGGATATACAATGGAGAAAAGACAGTCTCTTCAACAAGTGGTGCTGGGAAAACTGGACAGCTACATGTAAAAGAATGAAATTAGAACACTCTCTAACACCATACGCAAAAATAAGCTCCAAATGGATTAAAGACCTAAATGTAAGACCGGACACTATAAAATTCTTAGAGGAAAACATAGGAAGAACACTCTTTGACACAAATGACAGCAAGATCTTTTCTGACCCACCTCCTAGAGTAATGGAAATAAAAACAAAAGTAAACAAATGGGACCTAATGAAACTTAAAAGCTTTTACACAGCAAAGGAAACCATAAACAAAACAAAAAGACAACCCTCAGAATGGGAGAAAATATTTGCAAACGAATCAACAGACAAAGGATTAATCTCTAAAATACATAAACAGCCCATGCAGCTCAATATTAAAAAACCACCCAATCCAAAAATGGGCAAAAGACCTAAATAGACATTTCTCCGAAGAAGAAATACAGATGGCCAAGAAGCACATGAAAAGCTGCTCAACATCACTAATCATTAGAGAAATGCAAACCTAAACTACAATGAGGTATCACCTCACACCAGTTAGAATGGGCTTCATCAGAAAATCTACAATCAAATGCTGGAGAGGGTGTGGAGAAAAGGGAACCCTCTTGCACTGCTGGTGGGAATGTAAACTGACACAGCCACTATGGAGAACAGTATGGAGGTTCCTTAAAAAACTAAAAATAAGGCTTCCCTGGTGGCGCAGTGGTTGAGAGTCCACCTGCTGATGCAGGTGACACGGGCTCATGCCCTGGTCCGGGAAGATCCCACATGCTGCAGAGCAGCTGAGCCCGTGAGCCATGGCCGCTGAGCCTGCACGTCTGGAGCCTGTGCTCCACAATGGGAGAGGCCACAACAGTGAGAGGACCATGTACCACAAAAAAAAAAAAAAAAAAAAAACTAACTAAAAATAGAATTACCATATGATCCAGCAAGACCGCTACTGGGCATACACTCAGAGAAAACCACAATTCAAAAAGACACATGCGCCCCAATGTTCATTGCAGCACTATTTACAATAGCCAGGTCATGGAAGCAACCTAAATGCCCATCGACAGATGAATGGATAAAGAAGTTGTGGTACATATATACAATGGAATATTACTCAGCCATAAAAAGGAATGAAATTGGGTCATTTGTTGAGGCGTGGATGGATCCAGAGACTGTCAATACAGAGTGAAGTAAGTCAGAAAGAGAAAAGCAAATATCGTATATTAACGCATATATGTGGAACCTAGAAAAATGATACAGATGAACCGGTTTGCAGGGCAGAAATTGAGACACAGATGTGGAGAGCAAACGTATGGACACCAAGGGCAGAAAGCCGCAGGGTGGTCGTGGTGGTGGTGGTGTGATGAATTGGGTGATTGGGATTGACCTGTATACACTAATGTGTATAAAATTGATGACTAATAACGTGCTGTATAAAAATAATAATAATAAATAAGATACAAGGATATATTGTACAACACAGGAAAAGAAAAAAAGACCCACTTCAGACCCAGGGACTCATACAGACTGAAAGTGAGGGGATGGAAAACGATATTCCATGCAAATGGAAATCAGAAGAAAGCTGGAGTAGCAATACTCATAACAGATAAAACAGACCTTAAAATAACATTGTAAGAGATAAAGAAGGACACTACAAAATGATCAAGGGATGAATCCAAGAAAAAGATATAATAATTATATATACACCAACACAGGAGCACCTCAATCCATAAGGCAAATGCTAACAGCTATAAAAGAGGAAACTGAGAGTGACACAATAGTGGGGGACTTTAACACCTCACTTACACCAATGGACAGATCACCCAGACAGAAAGTTAATAAGGAAGCACAAGCTTTAAATGACACAATAGACCAGAGAGATTTAAATGATATTTATAGGACATCCCATCCAAAAATAGCAGATTACACTTTCTTCTCAAGTGCGCATGGAACATTCTCCAGTATAGATCACATCTTGGGTCACAAATCAAGCCTCAGTAAATTTAAGAAAACTGAAATCATATCAAACATCTTTTCCGACCACAACTCTATGAGATTAGAAATAAATTACAGGGAAAAAAAATGTAAAAAACAGAAACATGTGGAGGCTAAACAGTATGTTACTAAATAACCAAGAGATCACTTAAGAAATCAAAGTGGAAATCAAAAAATACCTAGAGACAAATGACGAGAACACGATGATCCAAAGCCTATGGGATGCAGCAAAAGCAGTTCTAAGAGGAAAGTTTATAGTAATATAATCCTACCTCAAGAAACAAGAAAAATCTCAAAGAAACAATCTAAGTTTACCAAAAAAAAAAAAAGCAAGCCCATTCTCCCCACCAAATGTATTAAATATATTTCAAATAACCATTATTTAGTTTTCACTTCACTTTTCATGTAAGCATTTGAGCGAAGCAAAATATCACAACAATATAGAAGACCATCAAAAAGATTTATAACTATTTTTAGGGTAATATAATCTGCCCAAGTATTAGATGATATGAACTATGAAAGGAAAATAGGGGCTCCCCTGGTGGCGCAGTGGTTGAGAGTCCACCTGCCAAAGCAGGGGACACAGGTTCATGCCCTGGTCTGGGAAGATCCCACATGTCGCGGAGCAGCTGGGCCTGTGTGAGCCATGGCCACTGAGCCTGCGCGTCCAGAGCCTGTGCTCCACGACGGGAGAGGCCGTAATGGTGAGAGGCCCGCGTACCGCAAAAAAAAGTAATTAATTAATTTTTTAAAAAAAGGAAAATAAACTGTGTTTTTAGGGAGGATGCCTTGGAATAGAACCTAGAAAGCTCTAAGGTTGAAAGGCTCCCTCTTTTCATGTTTCTCAACATTATTTTTTAGTGAAATTTAATTTATGTCCCCTTTTCCTATGAAACTGCTCAGAAAAAAAAGATAAAATGACTGAGAAAGAGCAGTTAAAAACAGAAGAGTAAGAAAAAAAAGAGACATGACAATATCAATATTAGTTCTAACAGAATGTAGCTTGAGTGTCAAAATTTGTGTTAACCTAAATTTAAAAATATGACTTAGGCACATCGGGAATCTGAAATTTTATCCTTCTCAGATCAACAAGTATGTTTAAGTAAATAGTACATAGATATATATTTAACATGATGCCAGGACATGGAGAGAAAGAACTGTAGAGTATAAATGGGGAAGTTCCATAGCAAATTGCCTTCACAGAGTTTACTGTCTATTTGGAAAATAAGACCAACAAGTGTGAATTTAATAGCAAAAAGCACCTGAAAACATACATTGAGTTGTAATAAATTTTCTAGAAACTCTGACTATAAATTGTATATGGATTTATTAGTGAATATGGTCAATAAGGACAAGAGTAAAGTAGAAAAGGTTTGGAGAAGCACAGTCAGTTCTGCTGTTAGACAACATATGCATTTCTTTTTTTAAAAAAATTTTTGGCCCTGCTGCGTGGCATGTGGGATCTTAGTTCCCCAACCAGGGATTGAACCCACGCCCCCTGCACTGGAAGTGCGAGTCTTTACCACTGGACCGCCAGGGAAGTCCCCCAACGTATGCATTTCTATAAATCACTGTGCCATGAAAAACTGTACAATAAAAACCACATGGCTTATACGAAAAATGGGGTTAGGGGCACAAAACTCAAAAACTTCATCAGTGACACATTAAAAGAAAAGATAGGAAACTAATAAAAGTAGCAACAGAGGGCTTCCTTGGTGGCGCAGTGGTTGAGAGTCTGCCTGCTGATGCAGGGGACACAGGTTCGTGCCCTGGTCCGGGAAGATCCCACGTGCCATGGAGTGGCTGGGCCCGTGAGCCATGGTCGCTGGGCCTGCGCGTCTGGAGCCTGTGCTCCGCAACGGGAGAGGCCCGTGTACTGCAAAAAAAAAAACAACAAAGAAATAGCAACAGAGCTTTCACACATGTTAAATAGTTAAGAAATACATAAATACGACAATAAATACTTTGAGAAAATCATGGGTTTGCTTGTGGAAGTGAATGTCAGGTAGGGCTATAGCTTGTGAGTTACTGTAAAGTTAGTGCAAGTGGGGGTGATATGAAATTAGATGGAAAGTTTTAGTATGAACTGTACTCAGGCGTGGCTCATAACACAAGTGATGAACTGAGGTAGCTTAGTAGATGTGTGAGGGGTGTGCATGTGTAAATTTTTTTGGGGGGGCCGTGTCGTACAGCTTGCAGGATCTCAGTTCCCCAACCAGGGAATGAACCTGGGCCATGCGGCAGTGAAAGTGCCAAATCCTAACACCAGGCCACCAGGGAACTCCCCTGTGTATGTGTAATTTTTGTGTATTCCTGTAAAGCTGTTCAACTGCGTATGGTTTTCTGCACTCAGTATTTCTTGTAGACAAGAGCATGCATAGGCAAAGGTGAAACTGATGTTATGTTCAAATTGTCTTCTAATGTATCAGCTGAATGGAACAAATGCATGCTTTCAAAACAAGCAGTATAGCAGAACTGACTTATGTTAGGATTTGAAATAGAGGCAGGGAAAAGTAGTGTGGAGTAGTATCTGTAGAGTGCTTACAATGTGCTAGTAAGCACTGAACAAACTCCTTTATAGGTGTAATTTAAGGATGAGTAGATTCTGGATATAAAAGGGAAGATTTTTTTACAATACTTTAAAAGTATGAAGAAAGGAATGGAGAAATTGTGAAGATGGAATAGATTAATCTCTTCCTATCCTCCTGCTAAGTGTAAGTAGAAATCCTAGACATAATACAAAAAGAAACAAACATAAGAAGACTCTGAAAGGTAGAAAGAAGGCAGAGTGGCCAGGGATCTCTGGATTTGAAGGTGACATGGTGGTTTTCAATCTGTCTCCCATATACCCTAGACATCACGCTGAAGAAGCCTGCAACTCAGAAATGCCAATGGACACAGGTTTGTAAAAGCCCCAAGAAAGGCCTGCTCTCTCCAGACAGAGAAATAGAAAAAAGATGGTTTAGCAGGACAAAAAATTTGTCACCAATACCTGCTTTACTGTAAGCAAATACTAAGGGGGAAAATTAAAAAAAAAAAGTTCACCAACTCCCTCTTGGCTCTATCAGCAGAGACAAAGTAGAGAATTTGCATTTCCAGTACCCTCCCCTTCGAGCAGTGTTCCCCTTCCCTTGCCAGAGTGATGTCAGTAGAGACAAAGTGGGAAGCCTGGGCTTCAGCTCCCCTCACTGCACCAGCAGGTGGCACAGATTTCAGAGAAGGAAGCTAGAGAAAAAGATTCTTTAAATTTATAGATGAAGTCCTGGGGAGGAGACCCCCAAGTTAAACTGACCAGAACTAATATGGCAAAAGGTTTGAGAATTAAACTACAGTGTTGAATAGCATCCAGTTTTTCAGTAGCATAGAAATGAAACCAGAATAGTACTGCAAGGGCTCTGGAAATTGAATTATCATCGAAACCACAATCTACAAAAGGAGGCCAGGACCTACATGCTAAACCTATATAAGGTGACTGCCTGCTAAAAATAGAAAACATAAACAGAATCCAGAGTTTCATAACATACAATACCCCAAATTTCCAGGACAAAATTTAAAAAAAAATCACTAATAATTTCAAGAACGATTTTCAAGGAAAATCACAACTTAAGTAAGAAAAAACAATCAAAAGACGCCAACACCCAGAAGACTCACATGTTGGAATTAACAAGGATTTTTTAAAAGCCATCTTAAAAATGCTTCCACAAGCAATTATTAATGTTCTTTAAACAAATGAAAAAGTTTAAAAATCTCAGGAGAAAAGAAGATATAAAGTATCAAAGGAATTTTAGAACTGAAAAATACAATGATACAATAACTGAAATAAAATGTGCTCAATATCAGAGTGGGGATGACAGGGAAACTGTTAGCGAACCAGAGACAGACCAATAGAAATTACCCAACCAGAACATCAGAGAAAATTTAAAAAAAAAACAAAAAATGAACAGAGCCTCGGAGACCTGTAGAACAATAAACAAAAGATCTAACATTTATGTTATCGGAATCCCAGGAGAAAAATTTGAAATTAAAAAAAATTTTTAAATAATAATGGCAGAAAATTCCCTCATTGCTTACAGGGAACAATGATTTGAACGACAACAGACTTCTCACTTGAAACCATAGAGGCCAGAAGGAAGTGGCCTAACACTTTTTTATGTGTTTAAAGAACTGCCAATCCAGAATTCTACATCTAGTGAAAATACCCATCATGAAAGAAAGGGAAATAACGACATTTTCAGAAAACTAAGATAGTTACCAGCAGACCTACCCTTAAAAAAATGGCTAATTTCTCCAAACAAAAGGAAATACAAGGAGGCTTGGAGTTGAGTAAAAATATGAGGCAAAGCAATTAACAATCAACTCATACAAAAACAAATATAAATGGCTCCTAAGGAGATGATAACATCAAATACCTTAGAGAAATGCTTATTTAAACCAGCTTTAAAAACAACAACAACAACCACCAACCCTGTAATTAGGCTGGCAAAGATTAAAGAGTTTGATATTATGTGGCTCTGCAAAGGGCACAGGGAAATTAACTTTCCTATATTCTAGTGGCAATGCCTACCAACATTACAAATGCATAACCCCTATAATCTGTTAATTCTATTCCTAGGAATTTATCTTATATTATCAACATTCACATACACGTAGAATGGTATAGAAAATTTGAGAATGGGAACTGATGGGCAGAAATGGGAAAAAGACTTTTCACTGACTATCCTTTTATGCTTTTTAAATGTTGAACAAAATCAATGTATTAAATTTTAAAACTCCCAAGTCTGACAACAATTGTTGTCACCCCGTTCTCCAAAAAACCCTACTTCCTGCCTAACCACTTAAAATCTATTTCAAGGTATCATTTATAAGCATATAGACATCCTTAAGATAAAAGAACAACACTTTTTAACTCTTGGGCCACTTCTGGTTAGTTTATTTTAGATTATTTAGATTATGCAGTTTGCTTATCAATCACTATGTAAAAGAAATTCCCAACCCTGTTCACTGACCTTTGTTGGGAGGGGAGGTAGGATGTGGTGTAATACTACTGTGTACTGACTTTACTAGTATGTTGTTAAGGTGAAAAAACAAACTTCTAGAACATTTTACTTGTAAAAACATATGGTAAGAAAATGCTGCTTTACTAGTTTTTTGAGAGGTATAAATTTTATACCAATGAATCTCACGTGAAATCTTTATATTGAAGAAAATTTCAAGGCCATCATCAAAATAAGGTTTGAAATAAAGAAGAGAACTATACCTCAAATGAACCTCTTTTCATTTCAAAAATACTGGGTCTCCCCTTTAAACAGATTCGAAGTTTAACAGCCCACTATTCTCCATTAAAAGTGCTATCACCATGGCTCTTAATTCCAGGATAAAGACACTGAAATGGGATCCTGTCACCATACAAATGAGTGTCTGATCTTTTCTACTGTCTCCTGAGTACAAGATTCACCAGCTGCTTCCTCTATCTATTGTGCTCTTCTTTCTGTACTGCCAGGTAATCTGTTTTCTACCACATATATACAAGATTTCTGCTCATATAACTATTTATTTATTGCCATGCTGCCATAACTCAGCACTTGTGTTTCTATGTACTCTGTAATATATCATCAGCCCCAACTCATGCTGCATAGCAAAGGTGGACAGACCTCTCTTTAACAACTGCAGGAAACTCTGAAGAGACCAGCACGATCTGAGATCATGGTAACTCTTGAAAAGCCAGGAAGTACCTTAATCAGGGTAGTGGTCTGTGTTCTATCCTATACTCTGCCCCTTGATAGCCTCTACAGGGTTGCAGTTTTGATTAGCCTCCTGTGTTTTCCTCTGCATCTGTTGGAAGGATCTTCCCCTTGACTCTGAACCTTCTCAGGCACATTCAAACAGCCACAAAAAGTAGAATTTCCAATCTCACAACAGCAAAGGGAAGGCCCAGGATGATTGCCCAGACTCACCAAGACCACTTACAGGTGGGCCCAGACAGTCAGATTTCTTCAGAAGTCTTTTTGTTTTCTTTCAGGAAGTTAGAAAAAGAAAAAAAAAAAAGATTCGGTATTTATTTTTAAAGTGGGGTGTGTATCTCTCAAACAAGGTTTTAAATATGATGATGATGATGAACACCGCTGTGTTACACAAAGCTTTTTGACTATGTCCAATTTAAGATCGTAAGAAGGACATCAAACTTATAAATTGGATGGAAGACACAGGTCTGCCTGAAAGATTTTATTGATGCATGACAAAATCCATTCTGACCAATGTTCTGAATGGTAATTGAAGGACTGTAGAGTAACAGGTGCCAAACTGTGTGACCTCAAACATAAAGATCTTTTCCTCTTTCTATAGTGTGATCCAGAACAGAGCAGGCATGGAAGGTACGACTCAAAACAAATCTAGCTTTTCAGTAACTCCTGTGCAGACAGTAACAAAGGGCCAAATCTTTCCCAACTGATGAAACTGATAAGGGCAAGATATACTTCCTTAGCATGAGTCTGAGGAACACACACTAGAACACTACATCAACTTTCAGCACAACTTCCTGGCCACAATGGCATGGGCAAAATTAGCATTTACTGCTTCAAGTGAAAATATATTACAAAAACATAATAATATACAGAGACTGACATTCATTCACCTCATCCTTTCAGCAAATATTCAAACACTGACCATTTAGCACCAAAAGAATCTACACCAAATTTATTAGAGTCTATGATAACATTTATGGTTTAAGATGTAAGCTTTTTAATTATCTCTTCTAAATATGTAAACCACACAGCATCCTTAACTTTTATAAGCAGAGAACAGATCTTAACACAAGATCCTTGAAGACTATAAAACACAAGAAAAAAGCCAAAAAACAGTTAAGTACAGAATAAAAGACGAATACTTTCTAGATGATGTGGGAAGAAATAATACCTTAAACCAAAATATTCCAATTGTACTGACAACACTTTGAAGAATTAAATAGCAGAAGATTCAGGGTCTAAAATATGCAAAGATTTAGATTGCTTTTTAGTTTCTATTTTTTCAAAAAAAGGTAAGATACTCAACGACACTTCATTCTTTCTGAATCATCACGAACACAAGGCATACATTATAACTGCTGTTTGTAAATAAGGATAGATAGCCAGACTCTTGAACACAAGAAGTTAAACAATCCCAGTATGAGCTGCAGCAATATTCCTGTGATGGTTTACAAGGTATATATTTGACATAAAAGAGAAGAAAGTGAAATCATTAGAATCAAAGTGGAATGCAGAGAAAGAAAATTAAAAATAAGCCTTCTCCAGGGAATTCCCTGGAGGTCCAGTGGTTAGGACTCGGCACTTTCACTGCTGTGGGTCCTGGTTCAATCCCTGATTGGGGAACTAAAGAAAAGCAAAATAAAACGTGCATATTACAGAGCACATCAGTATACCTAAAATTTGATAACAGAATGTTCTACTTAGGGCAATTCTGAAAGGAATATTAAAGACTTTAATGAGTTAGCAACATGTAACAGAAAAAGCTCTAGATCTGGAGCCAGCAAACTTGCGCTTGAGGTCTAGTTAGTTCCCTGATGTGGTAAATACTAATCTCCTTGACTATATCTGTAAAATGAGGAAAATAATATTGATATTATACAGTTCTTGTGAGGATCAGAAAAGATTACAGAGACTCTCTTGCTAACCATGAATAACTAAGTACTGAGATTATTTATTATTCCCTGGACGATTAATAGAAAGATTAGGTCAATTCAATATTTTACTGCTTTCTACACAGATCTGAAGGTAATCTCACCCCATTACTTTTAGAGTGTCAGGCGCAGTATCTGTAATAAACAATAGCAGTTACATATTTCTTATATAACATAAAGACTTAAAATACTTACGTAAAAAACCAAGTTCTACCATTTCAGATAATATATCAAACTACCAGTCGTGTTAACTTCAAGTGTTCTTGTCTAAGTAAAAGAAGTTTCTCAAACATGCCAGATGCTTCTGAATCTAAGCAGTGCATGAAGGGGAAATAATTTATTCCCGTAAAGTTTATTAGTCTATGTTAATCTCTTCAACAGTCATCCTCCCCACACTGTCTCTTTCCTGTGGCCTCTCCCGTTGCGGAGCACAGGCTCCGGACGCGCAGGCTCAGTGGCCATGGCTCACGGGCCCAGCTGCTCTGCGGCATGTGGGATCTTCCCGGACCGGGGCACGAACCCGTGTCCCCTGCATCGGCAGGCGGACTCTCAACCACTGCGCCACCAGGGAAGCCCTAGACAACTACACTTTTTAAAAAGCCCAAAAAATAAAGTGGAAGCAGATGGATGAATTACTGCAAATAATTCAAGGAAAGTTAAGCAGTTCCATGATAAATGAACAAAGTATGAAGTAAGATAAAACACATTTGAAAAACATAAAAATACATTTAAAAACACAAAAACTTCATATTTATATTCACTTTAGCGTAAAGATAGTGCCAACTAATTACAGTGTGTTTGTTTTGTGTGCGTAAGAGTTATCAGAAATATATACTTGCTTTCAGGGACTTCCCTGGTGTCACAGTGCTTAAGAATCTGCCTGCCAATGCAGGAGACACAGGTTCGATCCCTGGTCTGGGAAGATCCCACATGCTGCAGAGCAACTAAGCCTGTGCACCACAACTACTGAGCCTGCGCTCT
>NW_006779481.1:1979398-2003740 GCF_000442215.2 Lipotes vexillifer | reverse complement strand
CGGAGCAACTAGGCCTGTGAGCCACAACTACTGAGCCTGCGCGTCTGGAGCCTGTGCTCTGTAACAAGAGAGGCCGTGATAGTGAGAGGCCTGTGCACCACGATGAAGAGCGGTCCCCGCTTGCCACAACTAGAGAAAGCCCTCGCACAGAAACGAAGACCCAACACAGCAAAAATAAATAAATAAAATCCTAAATTCCTACCCCCAACATCTAAAAAAAAAAAAAAGAGTAGCCCCTGCTAGCCGCAACTAGAGAAAGCCCACGCAGCAACGAAGATGCAACACAGCCAAATAAATAAATAAACAAACAAATAGATTTTAAGAAAGAGAAATATATACTTGTTTTTACCTTTAGATTTGGGAATTAGCTCTCCACAACTGAGTATCCGCACCTCAGCAAATGGTTTGCTAGCTGCATCTGTTTTCTGGTTTTCTATCTCTCTCACAACTTCTTGACCAGAAATCACTTGCCCAAAAACAACATGATGCCTAAAGAGTCAAGTAAAGATGACTAAATAAAAGCTTCTTATTTTAATATTAATTTAAAGTAGGTTGTAAAATAAATTAAAATAATCTTTACCCATCTAAATGAGGAGTTGGTTTTGTTGTTCTTTTGGAAGTCATCGGATAGAAGAATAAAAACAAAGTCAGAGAAAAACAAAGTTAGCATCTCTAAAAAGGAAAAGAAAATAACTGCATTGGAAACAAAGTAGCAAACAAAGAAATCATATATATGCTATCTTAACATAATAGAATATTATTTATCTTAACCTTAAATCAAATCAAATGCAAGATGCTTTCAACAATGCATTTTCAAAAACTTGTTCTGAAATACCTATACACTGTTGAAAACTTACATGAAATTAAAGTTGACATTTTGGTGTTATTTCTATCCATCCATGTTTCTTGCATGTAACTGGGTTCTATTGAATATCCATGGTTGTACAGTATTCTACTGTCTGGGCATACCATAATTTATCAAACCATTTCACCAGTTTATGGGTTTAACAAGTGTTTTTCAATCTTAACATTTTCAACAGTTAAAGCCCAGGTCATATTCTGATGTCCTCATACATGTTCTGTTGGACCTGAACAGAGATGGTCCACTGTAGTGTTTATAAATTTTTAAATTAGCTGCCAAGACTTAAAAATTTGGATACTTCTATATAAAAATCCAGATTCCAGACCTTTTTGAAAACATGGAAAGACATGGCACCTGGCATGTGGCAATAACTGGTCAGGCTGAGTATCCCTGCCTTCTCTAATACAGAGATTAATCATTAAGTTTCTTGTCCCAGCAGCCTTTACTCCCTTATACTACTTGCCTAAGACCTATGGGTATTTGAGTTTGTTATCCCTAACATAAAGTAAACTTCACATTGAAGAAAGATATCTGCATTAAAATTTGGACAAAACCTAAAATTAGCAAAAAGTAATTTTTAAAAATCCTTCTTTTCTCCACATCAACCTTAAAGCTTTGTAGCTAAGAAAGCTGCTATCTGAGTAGCTATGAAGACACACTGGTACAACAGACTGAATATGGGCATTGTACAAGATTTGTCATTTTAAAAATCTTATCAAAAAAGGCATTAGAAATTTGGAAGAAGGAACACAATTTAAGCTAACTTTTGATTAAAACACACACTAAAAAAAATTCTAACACATACATGTATTTTTAAAAGTTCACCATATTTTAAAAATAACTTGTTATTGTTTTCTCACTGTAACAGCTATGATCACCTGAACTTGCTAAAACCACCTAGAAATGTAAAAACCTAGGTATACACTATATATGTATTTGTGTTACATTTAGTGTATATAATTTGCATCAAGATACAGTCAATCCTCACTTTACAGATTATGTATTTGTCCACTGGCTTGCTCACTAGAATTTATCTGTAACCCCTAAACCAATACTTGCATTGCTTTCATGGTCACTCTCAGATTGGTGAAAAAGTGTTGATAAGAATGGAAAAACTAGAACTCTTTGTATAATGCTGGTGGGAATGTGAAATGATGTAGCCATTGTGGAAAACAGTTTGATGGTTCCTCAAAGAGCTAACCATAGAACTACCATATGATCCAGAAATTCTATTCCTAGGTACCTATCCAAAAGAACTGAAAACAGGGAAACAAATATATATGACAATGTTCACTGCAGCATTATTCACAATAGCCAAAAAGTGAAAACAACCCAAATGCCCACTAACAAATGAATATGGATAAACAAAATGTGGTATGTATAGATAATGGAATGATATCCAATCATAAAAAGGAATGAAGTTCTGATACATGCTATAAAACATGGATGAACCTTGAAAACATGCTAAGTGAAATAAGTTAGACACAAAAGGACAAATATTCTATGATTCCACTTACATATATAGAATAGGCAAATTCATAGAGACAGAAAGTAGAATAAAGGTTACCAGGGGCTGAGGGAAAGGGAAAATGGCTACTCTCTGGAATGATGAAATAGTTTTGGAAATAGTGGTGGTAGCTGCAGAGCACTGTGAATATAATTAATACCAGTGAGTTAGGCAGTTAACAAATGGTTAAAATGGCAAATTTTATATTATATAATTAATATAAAACAATAAAATAAAACATTTAAAAAAGATTAAAAACTGAAGTTGTTTCCTTTAAAAAAAAACAGAACACAGTAAAATAAACTAGTAAAAATAGTTATCTAGAAGTGGAAAGAGGTCAGGAGAAACCAACAACTGGAAGAGTCTGAGAATATACATGAAGGGTTATTTGAATTTAACATATGGGTTTTGGTAAGCACAGGAGGAATTTTATTTTAAAAAGTGAAAATAAATGATAACATTCAGTGTTGCTGAGGATCTGGTGAAACTGGCACTTACATACTGTTGCTCTGGAGTAAACTACACACTTCCTTTCGGAAGTCAATGTAGCAATATATATGGATAGCCTTAAAAATATGTAAACATTTCACTAAGTAAACTTCTAGCAACTTACATAAAAGAATTAAAAAATACGTCAAACAATAGATACAACAACGTTCACTGTAGCAGTTTGAAAACAAGAAGCAAACCAAATGTTCAAAACTAAGATTAAATAAATAAAACCACAGTACATTCAAACAATGGATTAACATGTTAATTCATATTTAGTGATGTACAAAGAAATTTATATTACATCCAAAAGTTGATTACAGACTATATGCAACTATCTACCTGTATTTTTATTGCATGTAAAGATGCTCTGGGGATAGGATTGTTTTTCTTCTTTTAATCTGTGTGTTCTAATTTTCGTACAACAAATGTGATATAAGTTGTTTTCATTTAAAAAATCAGAAACACCTGTATATAGGCAATTGGCTGAATAAACTGCAGTATATACACACAACAGACTACTATGCATCTGTGGGGAAAAAAAATGAGAAAGATCTCTATGAACTGATATGGAGTGACTTCTAGGTTATATCATTAAGTGAAAAGAAAAAAACATATACAGTAAGCTATCTATTGTGTAAGAAAAAAGGGAAAAAAAGAAAAAAATATATATATGTGCTTATGTTTGTAAAAAGATATACAGAAAAATAAACCAGAAACTAAAGAGGTTGGTTACTAATATGGATAGGTGGTGGGAAAAAAAAGGTAAAAAAATGGGGGAATGGGAATGGAATGAAGAGTTAGGTGGGAGAGATACTTCAGAAGTAGTCTCTTTGCTTTGACTCTTGGAATCATGTGAATGTTTTAAAAGCTTAAAAAAAAAAAGGCAAGAAATAAATCAACCTGAGAGGGAGAACAAATGAAATATAATCGGAAATGAATTTAACATATTTTGAGTCACAAAACCACACAAAATTTACACTAAAAAGTACTAATCCAAGTCATTTTTAAACATGATAATTTAACTACATACCCTCACTGTAAAAACAAAAATTGCTAAATAAATAGTGAACTCTAGTTAGTAGGTTACTCTTCACAGTGGTACAGGATGGCAATTTTTAAATATAGGATTCAACAAATGAGTAGAAATTCTGAACACACTCAGAGGGAGATTTCTCACTGTTGAAGAAGGGAATTACAAATGTGGAATAGAAAACACAAGAATAATTCACATGATGCTGACAGATTAAGTTCTTCTGAGACCAGAAGAGTTTACAGTTATTGAAGAGGAGAGCAAATCTTTACCCATGGGACATGATAAAAAGTATGAATTGCTGACAAGAGCCCTGTAACAATTTTTTTGTAGTCAGAATTGGAAAACATTAGCACTATTGACTTTGGGTTACAAATAAATTTAGTGAGTAGGCAAATTCACAAATACAGAATCTTTGAATAATGAGGAACAACTGTATTTTACTCTTTATAATTAAGTAATTTATGAAGAGATACTCAATGCAAACATCCTTTCCTTGTTAAACATACCCTATAAATTTACCATCCATAGGTAATTCTTTCCTGAATCAATGTTACTGAGATGACTGCAAAACAGGGACATTTCTAACTCTATAATTCCTTTTACATTTATTAGTTGCATTCTACTAAGGAACAGTTTTTCTTTCTCCCTTTTTATTCATTTATTATTTATATCTGAATGGACTCCTGGATTTCCATTTTATTTGATAATATGATACCATCATTATTTATTTTCAAGATAATCAATGCTCAACTTGCCCTAATTTGGCCAGGCGGAATGCCACCCCTTCAAGCTGGCTCCTGAGTCCTCTTGACAAAAGTCTTCATCTTTTGAAAACTTTAGCAGTACAGTTAAACTCCCCTTTCAACAATTCTTTGTTCTTCCTCCTTCAAAAATTCTCTCCCTCATACGTCCCTCTCCTATTTATTAGTGATCAGTAGCAGGCACACAGAGAAATGACACACCAAAAAAGTGGTATTTTAAATCATCAGATCATAAATTCTTACATGAAGAACTGTGAGCCATTTGTATCCTTCCCTCTGTTGGCCATTGACAAGAGAAATTCTTTGTTGTGTTTAACAGCAAAACTCTCATCTATAGAGAAGCAAAGTTTTCAGTTATAGGTATAACTCCCCCCCAAAATTCATTATCATTCCTTTTCATATCTTGTGTTCATATCATGTGCTCTTTAGTGTCAGACAAAATTTAGATAAAAGGTTAAAAGAAGAGAAATCCAATATTAACCAATTTCCTCCATCTTTTCAGATTAAAATATTTCTTATTTTCAATCCCTTGCTATAAAATCCAAATACTTTATCAACCCCCTTTCAATATTATTCTTAGCACAGAGAGGCACTCATTAAACTTAATATCTGCCATGGTAGAAAGAGCAGATTGCCTTCGAATCTTGGATTAGAATTGGAAAAAAGCAGGTGGAACATGAAACAAAATTTCACTGACTCCCAAAAGTGAAAGATGGGAAATATGAAATTAATTCCACAATCACGTTTATAGTCTTTCAAATGATCTTCACATTAATAAAAAATTCCAGACAGAAAACTTAAATTTGGGAAAAACATTACAGCCAAATTCAGAATATCAAAGATTAAAAAAAAATTTTCATAGAAAAATGAATGCACAAAAATACTGATTTGTCACTAAGAAATATAGCTGAATCTCTTTTAATAAAGATTAAGATCAAGCTATGGAAGTTCCTATTCTAGCACTACAATTCTAAAAGTTTATTACAGATCACTGAAACCCTTCAAGTAATATAATGTACGAATGTACTAATCACAAAAAAATTCTACCTTTATAAATAGTCTATCACATAAAATTTTTCACAAGAAAATTAACTTCGTTTAGTTGAAGGTAGTTGGATATTAGTATATCAATAATCTTATTGATTCAACAGAGAAAAATCAAATGAATACTAGAAAACATTAAAAACAATTTAAACATAAACATTTTTACCTTCAAAAAATCCTCCATAAATGGATTCCCCTCCTCGTCCATTTCCTAAGAATGAAAAAACATGGGACTCTTAGAACTGATAAGTCAGTAATCTCCTTGAAGGTCCTACCTAAACACAATGCTTCTTACAAAGTAGCTACTTGAATGACTCTGAATCAACAATACTCAAACGTTCACAGCAAATTATAAGAGCTTAACTTAAAGTCAATACTGACAAGTCAGATCCCAAATTACTTTCTCTCCTCTATGATACAACAGCATGAGTGTAACAAAGCTTATTAAGATCTGTAGAAGAAAGAATGTTCAGATCCTAATGATTATGTAGGTCTTTTAACAGAAATTACTAACAGCTTCTCAAAGTGTCTTTAAAAACACAGTTTCAGGGCTTCCCTGGTGGCGCAGTAGTTGAGAGTCTGCCTGCCGATGCGGGGGACACGGGTTCGTGCCCCGGTCTGGGAAGATCCCACATGCCGTGAAGCTGCTGGGCCCGTGAGCCATGGCCGCTGGGCCTGCACATCCGGAGCCTGTGCTCCGCAATGGGAGAGGCCACAGCAGTGAGAGGCCCGCGTACCGCAAAAAAAAAACAAAACCACAGTTTCAAAGTTTTTACAGGAATAGAGGTAAAAACCATACTGTAGTAAAGGATTACTGGCTGTGACAAAATCAAACATGAACACTGATAGGCTACGAAGAGATGAATAGTGTTTTGTTTTTAATCCAGAAGCAAATTTCTGAAATTAATTCATGTATCAAACATGAAATTTTTCCTATGTGTTTCCTCCTTTTTATCTATTTCTATGAGTACTTCTAATTTTTTTTTTTTTTGGCCACGCCAGGCGGCTTGCAGGATCTCAGTTCCCCAACCAGGGACTGAACCCAGGCCCTCGGCAGTGAAAGCTCCGTGTCCCAACCACTGGACCACCAGGGAATTCCCAGTACTTCTAATTGTCTGACCGAAGATTAAGTGGGCTGAGAAGAAAACTGGCCTAGTACTTCTAGAGACTTGTCTAACTTTGAGATCCATGTATTTAACAAAGAATATAAATATATGATTTTCTTTGTGGGAATCAAAGTCTTACCTTCACTGAAGTCACCACCTTGAACCATAAAATCTTTGACAACTCTGTGAAAGAGACAACTTTTATAATGTAATGGCTTCTGAGTTGATTTCCCTGTCCCCTTTTCACCTACAAAGAAGAAAAATTAGTAGAGGCTGTTAAGTAGAAAAGAAATTAAGGAAGTAGTATTAAAGCAAAATTCATGATGAAATCACAAGAAAAAATTTTTTCACTACTTCTTTAATTTGGTATCTATATGAGATTATGGATGCTCACTAAACTTTCTGTGATAATCACTTTATAATGCAAATAAATCAAATCATTATGCTGTACACCTTAAACTTATACAGCAGTATATGTCAATTACATCCATAAAACTAGAAGAAAAATTTAAATAAAATAAATAAAACATTTAAAAGTTAAAAAAAATTAATGATGAAAGCTTTTGCCCAGTAAAATACACCTCTCTTCACCTATACAGACTTCTTTAAACTACAGAATTTTAACTTCCCTCAGGAATTTTTTAAAAATTCATTTAAAAAGCACCCATGCTTTTCTACCGAGTGTAGAAATCAATCTCAGATACAATCCCATTACAATCAACTTGGGGACAGGTAAGCCTTATGCGAACCTGCCAGCCAGTGGCCTCCCCCACAGCAAGGCAGGGGCTGGTAATTCCCAGGCCGGGACTGGGGCACTTTAGGGATGGAGGCAAGTGCTGGCCCCTCCCCTCGTCCAATTCCCTCCTGATGAGGAAGCCGGGGCCCAGTGCTAATGCCATGCTTTCCCATCTGGGTGGAACATACTGTGCACCCCAGACAGGAAAGTTTCCTGAGAGGAATGATACAATGATGTTTCTTTAAAAGAAGTCCTTTTCCCTCATGCCAGATGTGTGCAATCACATTTCACAGAGAAGACGCCTCCCCCCGAACCTGCCAACCCACCCTCATCAGCAGAGACATTTCTGATCAGCAATTTCAATTATTTGCTCATGGCCCCAGTTAATAAAAAATTTTTTTTTTTAGTTTTTTGCTAAGGGAAATAGATTTCCCCCTGCCCCCATGGCTTTAATTAGAAATAGGAGCAGAACTGATGAAATCTGGCAGCAGCATGTACTCTGTCTAAAAAGGTCAACAGTCTCCTCTCATAAAACAGAAGCTGTTACCCTGAGGGGGTGGAAGGTGAGACTGAGTCAGTTAACTGGGTCTTCCTTCCTCTTGCCCACAGGGCTGGCTTTTTGGTGCTTGTCTGGAGGCCAATAAACAAGCATAAAACAGACAGTTTGTTTAAGAAACTGGAGGAGAACAAGCTGGGCAGCCTGAGTGTGTTTTCCTCAAGGGGGCTGGGGGTGGGGGGGCGGGCGAGGAGAGGGAGCGGGTTCACAGGCCTGGTCTGGCAGGGTCTACGTGAGCGTTTTCCTGCCAAGATCACCCCTGTGAGGACCACAGTCTAATGAGCAGACAGTAAATGATTCACAGGGGACTTATGCTGAGGCAGCTGCGTAAAACTGCAGGCTAAAATGTCACCGCATGTGTATTTTTTTTTTTTTCCTACGAGGTAGGGGATTTTTTTCCCCCCTCCAAGCATAATTCACATCCAGCAATATTATTTATTTTCCACTTTTTTTTTTTTTGGCCACGCCAGGCGGCTTGCAGGATCTCAGTTCCCCAACCAGGGACTGAACCCAGGCCCTCGGCAGTGAAAGCTCCGTGTCCCAACCACTGGACCACCAGGGAATTCCCAGTACTTCTAATTGTCTGACCGAAGATTAAGTGGGCTGAGAAGAAAACTGGCCTAGTACTTCTAGAGACTTGTCTAACTTTGAGATCCATGTATTTAACAAAGAATATAAATATATGATTTTCTTTGTGGGAATCAAAGTCTTACCTTCACTGAAGTCACCACCTTGAACCATAAAATCTTTGACAACTCTGTGAAAGAGACAACTTTTATAATGTAATGGCTTCTGAGTTGATTTCCCTGTCCCCTTTTCACCTACAAAGAAGAAAAATTAGTAGAGGCTGTTAAGTAGAAAAGAAATTAAGGAAGTAGTATTAAAGCAAAATTCATGATGAAATCACAAGAAAAAATTTTTTCACTACTTCTTTAATTTGGTATCTATATGAGATTATGGATGCTCACTAAACTTTCTGTGATAATCACTTTATAATGCAAATAAATCAAATCATTATGCTGTACACCTTAAACTTATACAGCAGTATATGTCAATTACATCCATAAAACTAGAAGAAAAATTTAAATAAAATAAATAAAACATTTAAAAGTTAAAAAAAATTAATGATGAAAGCTTTTGCCCAGTAAAATACACCTCTCTTCACCTATACAGACTTCTTTAAACTACAGAATTTTAACTTCCCTCAGGAATTTTTTAAAAATTCATTTAAAAAGCACCCATGCTTTTCTACCGAGTGTAGAAATCAATCTCAGATACAATCCCATTACAATATGTATAAGAATTACTTTCATGTCTAGTAAATGTTGCATAGTCAGCATGCTGAGAAGGAAATAATATGCCTGAAAAAATCTAAAACATGTTAAATAAAAAATCAAAGCAAACTGAAATCAAATGGGACTACTATTAGGGCAAGTGAAAATGTCAACAAACCTGTACAAAGACAACGAAAGTTCTCGCATGTTTTGGGGCACACATCAGAAAATAATTCAAAGACAACTCTTCCAGCTAAAAAAGAAGGTAGTTGGTTTAAATTTCTTTACTAACTTAAAATATTAAGTACTTATATATAAATGTTAAATAGGGACATTAATTTCCTTACCAGGTTGATTATTAATGGCGATGTCAAAAAAACATCGAGGACGCTGAACCTTTATTCCCATGGCTTCAATACTTCAATCTATGAGTAAAATACAGTTTCAGGCAAACAGACGAAAACAGCAAAGATTTTTCATACATTTCTGAAAACAAAACAAAACTCTGTGGAGCATAAATGAAAAATGTAGTCTGAATTTATTTTATTATTTATTTCCATGACATAAATCACATGAATTATTCTTTTCTTTGAGAGATTAGATTGCATCTTGTGAGGCAATCAGAAAAGACATTATAGGTCTAGCCATTATATAACACAATTTCTATTTTAACAACCAAATATAGATTGCTACCTCAAACAGAAAATTGTATTAAGTCTGTATGATTAGTGAACTAAGCAGGCAGATTACCTTTAAATAGAGAAAAATCAAGGACAAGCTGATCCAATCTTTTTTGCGCCTAGAAAACAAAATAAATTTTGATTAAAATGGTGGGCTTTTTAAAAGAAAAACATTCAAATTCCCCCAAAATGCCAAAAATAATTCCCCAAGGAAGAAAGAAAGTGGGATACTTTAGTAATAGTAATATATGGTAGATTTACATTCTGAGTAAAAATACATTACATTTTACATATAAAGCTATTTTTTGATCATAAACAATAGCCTTTACTGATATGCTAGTGTAGACACAAAAAATATCAGTAAGTGAGATACTCTATGCAAGTTTTATCTACGTAGCAGATGGCTATTAGTTAAGACTTTTTTTTTTTTTTTTTTTTTTTTTTTTTGCGGTACACGGGCCTCTCACTGTTGTGGCCTCTCCCGTTGCGGAGCACAGGCTCCGGACACGCAGGCTCAGCGGCCATGGCTCACGGGCCCAGCCGCTCCGCAGCATGTGGGATCTTCCCGGACCGGGGCACAAACCCGTGTCACCTGCCTTGGCAGGCGGACTCAACCACTGCGCCACCAGGGAAGCCCCAAGACATTCTTTTGAAAGGCGTTTATTTTAAGGACTTAGAATGTGTGAATTGTAATACTTGGTGGAGAATGACAGGTTAAGGTGAAAAGCAGAAGAAACAAAATAGCATCCAAAATGGCACACTATAAAAATAAGTTTCATCTGTTTAGAACAGAGACTAACTGAAATGTTTATGCGTTTCTGAAAATTATAGTATCTAGGCTGGTAGCTCAGTAAACAGTGAATGATATTTTAAATCCAGTGAAATTTTTATTGAGACAATTTTAGATTCAGTTATAGGAAATAATACATAGATACATGTTTCCCCAATGGTAACATTTTACAAAACTATGGTACAGTAGCACAACTGTAGCATAAAAGCATAACAATGCTTATACACTTCACATTTCCCCAGTTCTACCTGTACTCATTTGTGTATGATTTAGTTCTACAAAATTTTATCACACATAAAGATTCATATAACTACCACCATTCCTATCAATTTTACACATACCACAAACCACAAGTCAGAATACTCAACAATAAAAGCATGGAAGACTGCCCAAATTACCAACAATTTGAAAAATACAAATTCTATGTATTTATTCTTTATTGCATGGAAAGGGGGGGAAATACCATTTTCTCACAACTTCCTCCATTTTTTATTTCTAAAAGATACAATATATATACTAAAAATTTGTTTCACATGAAATAAAGCAAAAACGATGCCTTTCAATCCTCCAGGAGACTACAGACATAGACTTCCTGAAAACAATAAAAGAAAACAAAACTTAGTAATTTTAAAATCTTGCCAAGTTTGTTGCATTAAGTTTTTATTTGTATAGAATTTCAACTCATGCACATTTGAAGTTGAGAATACACTGAATCCATAAATCTGAGGAAACTATCCTATCTTAAAGAAAAATATTAAATTACTACTTAGTCCCTGATTATCTTTTATCTTCTAAATAACTTTTACAGGCCTTCTTAAATTCTCTACTTTTGAGGGTAGAAGAAGAGAAGAGGAAGTTTAGTGATTTATTTATTTTCCTCCAAAAAAAAACTTCTAAAGTTATTTGTTTAGCCACATATCTCAGGTAGAGATTTTTATTCTTACAACATGAGTATAGTATAGATAGCACTGCCCAAAACATATTGAATTGTTTACAGTTATAGTTGATTTCCCATTTACTATGTTCTTGAAAACAAACTCCAAATGTGTCACACACATATACACAGAGGGAATATTATTCAGTCACAAAAAAGAAAAAATCCTCCCACTTTTGACAACCTGGATGGGCCTTGGGGGCATTATGTTAAGTGAAATAAGTCAGACAGAGAAAGACAAATACTGTACAATCTCACTTACACATGGAATCTTAAAAAAAATCCAAAACCTGAACATATAAAGTACTGAGAATGTAATGTACAGCATGGCTAGTAATATCGTGCTGCATATTTGAAAGTTGCTAAATAGACAATCTTCTCATCACAAGAAAAAAAATTTTGTTAAGTATGTGAGGTGAAGAATGTTAACTAGACTTACTGTGATCATTTTGCAATGTATACATTTAATAAGTGAGCATGCTGTACATCTGAAACAAATATAAAGTTATATGTCAATTACATCTTAAAAAAAAAAAAAAGGATTTACACCAAAATATTAACATTGATTAATACCTGAGCTATGAATTTAAGGGTAATTTTTATGTATTTCTGTTTTCCAAATTTTCTTCAACAAACAGGTACTAATTTTATAAGCAGGAAAAATATTTTTAAAGAAATACTAATATAATGAGATAATTTTCTGCCTATTAAAATAGCAAAGATATTTTAAAAGAATAATTCCCAATACAGTAAGCAACTCCTCTGGAAACATATGTGAACCTCTTAAGTTTTTATACCTTAAACTGGTTTATACCTTAAAAAATCCAATTGCTAGGAATCTACTGTAAGGAACTATCTTAAATTTAGAAAGCCTTCATGTATAGAGTTGGCCATCTTAGTGCTCCTTTCAGTAATATACTATCACAAGTAATCTATTCAATATTATGACGAATGGTTACATTATAGTCTCTAGTTGAACAAAATATCATAGTTATGGAAGCAATGCTTACAAAGATTAATAATTTGGAAAATGCTCATAATTTGTTAAAAATAATCAAGATACAAAACAGTATATGCAATATTATTATAATCACATAAACTACTCCTAACCCTGAAATTCAAAGATTTACAAAAAGAAAAAAAAAGATTGAAAGGAGGACTTCCCTGGCGGCGCAGCGGTTAAGAATCTGCCTGCCAATGCAGGTGACATGGGTTCGAGCTCTGGTCCAGGAAGATCTCACATGCTGTGGAACAACTAAGCCCGTGAACCACAACTACTGAGCCTAAGCTCTAGAGGCCATGAGCCACAACTACTGAAGCCCGCGCACCCAGAGCCTGTGCTCTGCAACAAGAGAAGCCACCGCAATGAGAAGCCTGCGCAGCACATCAAAGGGTAGCCCCCACTCGCTGCAACTAGAGAAAAGCCCGTGCACAGCAAGGAAGACCCAACGCAGCCAAAAAAAAAAAGAAGATTGAAAGGAAATAATCACTACGGTGTTTGGTTTTAAGACTGGAGAGTGTTTTTGCCTCACTGTACTTCTTTCTACTTTCTTTAACAAACATAACTGCTGTTATAAATAAAAAATTCATAATAGAATAGAAAATGTACATATAATTTTCTAAGATTATAATGTACATGTCTGTGTGTGGTTATAATATATATTTAGGTTATACCATGTGGGGATACTGTACTTTTCATAGAAATAGACTTAAATGGTTGCTTGAAATAACAAATCAAATATGCCTTAAGTTTAAGAAAGATGAAAGACAGCATATTATTATTAAAAGCACTGTACAAATACCTTGAGTATGTAAATATTCTAATATTAGTAGCTAATGAAGAACAATGGTGACACAAAAGATGGCTCAATGCTATGTCTCTAACATTACTGAAATCAAATTTTATCTAGTCAGAAACAGGACACAGTATTTCCTCTATTATTTCCTGGTATTACAATATCTAAAATCAAACACAAGACAAATATCTGGTCAATTTTTCTTTCTTTTTTTTTTCAAGAAAGAGTAAAGAGAAAATACTGAGAGATATCAAAAATCAGGGAAAAAAGTCAAGCCTATGCAATTTTCAAGTCTATGCAATTTTCAATAAAATAAGTCATAAATTTCCTAAAGATAGTACATAAAGACAGCTTTCAGAGCAGTAGTCTGCAGGTGAACTGTTCACTGCAAAGTTGTTTAATCTAAATGAGTTGCAGCTGTTTTATAAAATGCAGATATAAATTTTTCTTTTAAAAAAAAATCACCATATGTAGCAACATGCCCCAATCCTGTACAGTAATCAGCATAGTGTGCCCCTTTAGATGAGGTATATATGTTCCAGTTCGACCTAGTTTCCACTATTACATGTTAGCCGTTACCATTTATCATCTACTTGACCTCTTGAATTCACCTCACCTGCCTGACTCTCTTAAGTATTTCATACTTAATATCATCTACTTTATTTATAATGAAAATACTTTTAAAGATAATCAGTAAAGTTAATAAGCTCACTGAAAAAAGTTAGAGTACACAAAAATGCATAAAATCCTGACTTTTAACACTTTTATGTATATTCTTCCACTTTCTTCTGACCAGATAGAATTACAATATGTTGTTTTAAATGTTTATCAACACTATCAGTCATTTTTGTATGTCAACAATATACAATTTAACAAAATTTCAAAATATTAAATGCTAGGATGTATAAACTTCTGCAACAAATGTATTTCATAAAAATATCAGATATTTACAACAAATTCATAAGTAAAAAGTTTAATCTTGTAGTTTCATACATAAAATAATTTCCATATTCACCCTAAAGTAACATGAAGGATGGGGGGGGCAGGAGAAGGACACAGGCAACTAATTATTAAAATATATAGTAAAGAACATGGTATTTGTAATTAGGCAATAAATAATGCAGTGACTTTATTACATTCAAAGAATTACCTGGAAGTTTCACACAGTATGAGGGAGTCAGCATAGCATTTGGTCTTGAAAAAGGAGACAGTAATTACTTTTAACTATTAAGATGACAAGCGGGTCTTTGACATTTCTGATTCCCTTGGCTAATTCCTAAGTGTCCTTAAAAATTCAACATAGCCAAAGTACACTCTGGGAATTTCACCCCGACTCTCTAAAGTTTAAATGATTCTCATTTGTTGAATTTTATTTTCATTATCATAAACTTGTCTGTAAACTCCTTGAACTCAGATCCTTTATATCTTCAACACCAAGCACAATGCCTGACCCAGGACTACATTACCAATGAGAATGCTAGTTAAAGCATGAGCAGTAGCTGACTCTTACTCAGTACCTTTTCTCCCATATGTACTGCTCCTCACCTCGGGTATCGCTAATACACAACTGTAGTTAGTAAATCTTCTCGGCCTATTCCACAGTTGAAATAGAGCCTGTTTTCTAGATCTGCCTTCTAGGGCTGCATTCTATTAAGTGTCTATTTTCTTTTCTTTTTCTTTAAACAGAATCCACTATAAGAGAGAACATCTTCAGTTCAAAACCAAGAAACAAAGATGGGAAGTTCTCATC
The DNA here is from genome assembly GCF_000442215.2 of Lipotes vexillifer. NCBI lineage: Eukaryota > Metazoa > Chordata > Mammalia > Artiodactyla > Lipotidae > Lipotes > Lipotes vexillifer. The sequence goes on along the minus strand of NW_006779481.1, from coordinate 1,988,419 downwards.
TGCTTAAGTTTAATAAAAAGGTAACAATTTTCATATAAGACTTCCACCTCTAAGTGTAATCATATTAAGTTTAACTAAAACTATAGCAGATCTTGAAGATTACTTTCAAAGACGGCAATCTAACATTCACATTTTACATTCATTCTTTACACTACCTTAATGTAATTCACAGAGATCAAATGAGAAATAAAAATGGATTGCTTAGGGCTTCCCTGGTGGTGCAGTGGTTGGGAGTCCGCCTGCCGATGCAGGGGACACGGGTTCGTGCCCCGGTCCGGGAAGATCCCACATGCCGCAGAGCGGCTGGGCCTGTGAGCCATCGCCGCTGAGCCTGTGCGTCCGGAGCCTGTGCTCCGCAATGGGAGAGGCCACAACAGTGAGAGGCCCACGTACAGCAAAAAAAAAAAAAAAGATTGCTTAAAAAACATATAAATACATTTACGAATGCCAGATTGCTAGCGAATTAAGTACAAACAAGTTAACGTTCTGAGGTGTCAGGAAAAGGCAACTATGATCTTCTGTACAGTTCCCCTTCCCTTAGTGTCTCTGACAGTCACAAACCTCTGCCCTGGTAAAAACATAACTAACAGTGTATAGGCGCTTACTAAATTCTTAAATCCTTCAGAAAACTTAAAGGGAAAAGCTGTAATGTTGCCAAGTTCGGTGTTAAATAACTTTTTGCATGTACAATCCGAGAGACATAAAAACGTAGTACAACTATGTTAGTACCAAACTAAAAAGCATATACTAACTGGGAAATCTCTGCTAATATTAATTTTTACCTGCAATTATCTAAACTCTTATAATGATAAATTTATCCCACTGTCTTCAGAGATAGAATCACACCATCCTAGCAATGTTATTCAATCCAGTAACTCCTAAATAAAAAATTACACACTTTTGAAGTTTGAAGGAAATAGATAATCTGGTCCAATCTTCTGACTTTATACACTGACAACAAGAGGATTAGAGAGCTGAAGTGACTGGCTCAAAGTCACAAGCGGAAAAAAAAGCAAGAGTTTTCTGGTTAAGACTACAGCTTCACTGTAGAAACTAGCTTATTCACAAATATTCCAGATAATGGCTTACATAATTTTACTTTTCGCCATATGACCACAATGCAATGATTTAATTATGAATAAACCTTAAGCTAAACTTTATGCACAATTAACAGTAGCTTAATATATAAACCACCAGGCTTAATGCAAGTTAAAAATCAGTAAGTTAAGGAATCATTCATGTTTTAAAAATAACCATTTTAATACCAAAAATTGCTATCTATATTTATAAGTATGATGTATTTAAATTTCAAGAACAAGTTGGTAATCATTTTAAGCCACTACTCAAACTGAACCAAAGTGCAAAAGATTTCCTGTCTGGCACTAAAAGTACACAGTCCCAGTTACAGCAGTTTTCTCTGAGTATTTATAATACTGCCTAGTAAATTTCAAGATGCAAGATTTGCCTTACGGAAATAAAAATATACTGAGTTCTTATGGAGACCATATATGCATTAAACCAGGTCAAAACTATTGACACTTAATCAAATGAAAACTGAAACTTGGTGCTAATATTAAAGAAAAAAAAAAGAACAATACTACTACGTAGCAGTGAGATTTGCAACAAACTCTTCAAATCACTTGAATTAATTATCTATGGATTCCAACTACATAGAACAAGTAAGACACCTTAGTACACCAGGATACAGAAAATAAATACATTATAATTCTGTTGAAATATCCTACAAATAAAACAAGGGAAAACATCAACATGTATTTCTTAAAAGAGCAACATTTGAAGAATTAATTGTAGATGGTGTCCTGATAACTAATAGAACTAGTTCATCCTACTATGAAGGCTACCAATTTCCCTTTGCATAGAGAATGGATGCTGCCCGATAGGAAATCTAATTTAAAATATGCAAAATATCAAAGGGACAAAGACTTTACTTAGAGGCCATCGATACTGCAAGACCACAATAACAAGCACCAAAAATCAAAGGCCTTTAACAAGTCACAATAAATGTAATGTATGCTCTTCACTTCACTCATTCGAGAACTGCGGAGTTCTTTTACACAGAATTTTAGCAACCCTGAATATTTATTTTTGAAGCCCACAGCTGACGATAGTCTGAAATCAAATATCATTTTATAGATGAAAAAAATTGAGGTTCAGAAAGATGGCTGGGCCAGAAACAAATCCAAAGTTTCTGACCTAGGAAGTTTGTATACTTGTACACCCCTGACAACAGGGGAAGGCAACCGTGACAAGAGCCTGCAAAGACAAAAACCTTAAAAAGGTAAACAAAGTTAAAAAACAAAACGAAAAAAGTACAGAATCCTACTACAAGACAAGACCCATTAGGATCTCAGGACACCAACAATCCTGAATCATAAATTAGAAAACGTTAATGTAAAATGAGCTTTGTTTAAAACCGAAGTATGTAATTTCTCATAGAAATAATCCCATCTCAAATGGTTAAACTAAAAAAAGGAGGAGTGGAAGATAAAATGGGTAAATTTTCAGATGCATAAAAAATATGAATGAGAGAAACAGCCATTCTAGATATCTGTGCCTTTTCTGGATTTTATACCTCGATTTCAGAAAATGTTTACACACCCCCTCTCCATCGTCTATACAAACCAGGAAATTACTGGCCATTCTTTGCCAAACGGTAATCCAAAGACTCACTCACATACTTTTCTATCTGGTTTTAAGCTACTGAAAATTAACGTACCCCCTAATTTCCACAACACTTAATTGTTCCTTGGTTGTATTTCTGATCACCATTGCGAAAACTTGGTCCTGCATAAAGTACTGTTGTGGGAAGAAATTAAAATCAATGCACAAAATGGTGCTTTTGTAACATTTCCAAAACGACTGAGAGTTTTCCATTCCCGCAGACCTCGATTCAACACCTTAAAAGACTAAAGACGAGCCAAATTCGCACACTTCCCCCAAGGCATATGGAGCTCCGAAGCCATCACCCTCCTCCAAAACAGTAACTATCTCCTCCTAAAAGGCCTGCACTGCTCACAGCTCCTCGGAACCGTGGAAGAACTTGGAGTCAGCTCTGGGATGAGAAGGAAAGAGCCTGGATTTGAGTTTCAGGAGAACTAAGTGGCCTGTGTCACTTCACCACGCACGATAACCGGCTGTGAGAGGAAAAGGTCGGAGTAGGGGGAAAGCCTGTCTTCAGCCTAATCTTAAACCCTGAGATCCAGGCTCCTCGCCTGCCACTCTCCAACCCTAATCTGACAGGACGGCAGGTAACGCGTCCCACTTCCCCACCTATCCTCCCACCTACCCCGCATTCGTGCTTAGTCTTACGATTTTGAAGCATCAAAATCACCCCGGCTCCCTAGAGTTCAGGCCACCATCGCTGCCGCCATATTACAGCTTGTGCGGCAAAATGCGTCAGGGAGGGAGGTGTGCGCCCGAGTGGAGAGGGCGGGGGCGGGCAGGGGGAAGGCCGTTTCCCAGGCCCGTGAGGCACGGTTAGAAGGCCTCTGCAGCCGCAAGAGCTGTAAAGCTAGCGTCACGATCCTTGGGGGCCGCCTCTGGCACCTGGCAGCCCCGATACCTCGAGGGGAAGACGGTAAAGTCGGTCTGGGCCTATCGCGTCGGCTCCGCCCCTCTCCTCGGGCCCTTCCCGCTCTCGTACCCCGGCACTGCTGCAAGGACGCCACCGAAACAACACGGGCCCCGCGCCACCTACTTGCACTAGTACACTCTCCTCTTCCCGGGGTCCAGTCCTTTAAATCGCTTCAAATCTACCGCCGCCAGAAAAGGCGCTAAGGCCAATGACCACCTCCCTCCCCCCAGTCCCAGCGTGGAGGGAAAACGTCGCGCCGGAAGTACGTCACGGCGCGGCGGACCTCATCTTCGGGTGATTCGTCGCTCGCGTCATCTTACTCTCCCTGGAGTTCTAGGATTTTGGTGTCTGTTAAATACCTGGTTTATAGGTAACTTAATGCTTTCTGTGTGAGTTGATTGAGAGCGTTGGTAACCGCCATGTCGTTCGTGAAATGAAGTGCTTCACAATAAACATTTATTGATCTTCTGCCAGGGTACTGGGAAGGAGACCCTACCTTCATGGAGCTTCCAGGTCAGCTTCCAGTTAAAGCTATGACACAAGTTCTAAAAAACAGAGATGAACAAAGTGCTGTTTGAGAAAAGGAGGAAATTATAAAGGGCATTGACGCTCTTTGTTGTCGTTTTTAAATATTCTCACAGCATCCCCATGATACAGATTATTATCCTTTTTCACAGGTTAAGAAATTGAGGCTCAGGGAAGATAAGTGCCTCCCTCCCAGACACACTGTTCCTAAATACCAGAGCAAGACTTTGACTGCAAATCCAGTTCTCCAGGGGAGATCACTATTTTGGGACATATATTGTTATTTAATTGTTTTAACAGGCTAAGAATCCCTAGATTTTTAGAATTAATTCCCCCTGCTATTTAGGGGAGTTGGCGGCAACCATTGTGGAGATATGGGGTGAGTTTTAAAGGAAACAGCTAAGAGGACTTAGATTTTATTACTGTATGAAAAGAACGTTAAGTTACAATCATTTAAAATTTTCACTCATTTACCTGAGGTAAATTAGTAATTATCAACAGCAGTTGGGCATGTGGTACTCTTAAGCATGTTCACCAATTTTATTAGCTGTAAAACTGAGAGGGCAATCCCTGCCACTTTTAAGCCATTGCCTTCATTGCAAGGGAGCAGCAGCATATTCCTCTTTGAACAGTTCAGAGGTTGTATGAATTTACACTTTGCAGTGAGGAGGGCAATTCTGCAATACCTTTAAAAACCCGACTTATACTGAGCACTCTATTAAGAGATTTTTTAAGCGTTGGTTTGTTTGACTTTTGTTTGTTCAGCTTCCTTCAGAATGTATTTTTATTTAGCTATGATATACAGATTTATTTTTTAGATTTCTACTTACTGGTAGAGGTAATGTGTGACATTGCTGTGACATTGGTGTATTCTCCCTCTTTCTCACCCATTCAGTCAGAGACATCTTTGAGGATATATTACAGATTATACCATAGTTAACATTTTGAGGTATACAAAGGTGACATTACTAATCTTGTTCTAGAATATACTATCTTCCTAGAGAGATAGACTTTCATATGAAGTGACTGAAGAATTATTTAACAGTAAAATATTAATAAGTACTTAGATATAGTATATGTTATAAATGGTCAGATTTTAGGAGATTCTTGAAAGAAGTTTTGAAGCAGCATTACAAATGTCCATTCAAGGACTGGTGGCTGGTGCTGAACTATGACAAAGTTTTCACTGCTCTTTTCTTAAGAAGAGTTGTTTTGGGGGGAATTCCCTGGCAGTCCAATGGTTAGGACTCAGCACTCTCACTGCTGGGGCCCCAGGTTCAATCCCTGGTCGGGGAACTAAAATCCCATAAGCCATGTGGCACGGCCAAATAAGTTGTTTTGTTCATTTTAATTAAGCATGTCACCTTTTCTCAGATGGTTATAGAATGTGGTAGTTGTTTTCTTTCTCTAGATGGCCTTACTTGGACAAATGAAAAATTAGCATGCTTTGCTGGGTCTCAAACATGTTGAAATTTCATTGGTCTGTGAAATCCAAAACTTTCCCAAATAGATTTGACATGGATTTATTGTTCCAAGAAGGAAGATGTTGCAAGTAACAGGAAGTATTATTATCTACATTAATATGGTGGCTTAAAGAACAAAGGATTTATTTCTCTCTTACATAATAAATCTGAGGTGAGAGGGCCAGATCAGAGGGCAACTTTACTCCATATAGTCAGTCAGGACCTTGAGTTCCTTATATATAATTCCAATATGCTCCAGGGCCTTGACATTGCATGATTAGAGTGTATTGCTGGTTTCAGGCGGCAGGAAGAAAGAGGTTACGTCTTAAGGCCTAAACCAGGAAGTAATACATGCCACTTTGCCTCTAATTCCATCAGCAAAAACTTAATCACAGGGCCAAACCCAATTAAAGGGTACTGAGAAATGTAATATTGACATATGTCCAGAAATAAGAAAAAAGTTATTTTAATAGAAAATTAAGTCTGGGCCACATATCCCATTAAAATATAGTTATTTGAGGGACTTCTCTGGTGGCACAGTGGTTAGGAATCTGCCTGCCAATGCAGGGGACATGGGTTCGGGCCCTGGTGCGGGAAGATCCCACATGCCATGGAGCAACTAAGCCCATATGCCACAACTACTGAGCCTGCGCTCTGGAGCCTGTGAGCCGCAACTACTGAGCCCGTGTGCCACAACTACTGAAGCCCACGCACCTAGAGCCCGTGCTCCACAACGAGAGAAACCACTGCAATGAGAAGCCTGCGTACCACGACGAAGAGTAGTCCCTGCTCGCCGCAACTAGAGAAAGCCCGTGCTCAGCAACGAAGACCCAACACAGCCAAAAATAAAATAATAAATTTATTTTTTAAAAAAGATAGTTATTTGCATAATTAGTTTATGTGACCATTTTGTACTATGAGCACACAATATTTGCTGTGATGTTGCTAGTGTTTTGAAATTTAGACTAGCACTTGTAGGTGGACTGTTAGAATCACTTTTATTAACAGATTTAAAGAAAAAAATTTTATAATCATCAAAACGGGGTTTCCAGGGGTGACTTCAGTTAGACCTTAACTTACTTTGTATGCCTTTTTTAAGGGTAGGATTTTAAAATTAAAGTTTAACATATATTCATAAACCGTAAGTATAGCTTCATACATTTTTACAAAGTGAACATACAGGTGTAACCTCCACTAGATTAAGACATAGAGCAATATCAGCATCCTGGAAGTGCCCCTCATACCCCCACCCCATAATGCTATCATCCCACCCCTATCAAAGATCATTTCTATTTGGAGCTCCATCAGCATATATTAGTTTTGTCTGTTTTAGAAACTTATATAAATGGAATTATGCATATATATTCATTTGTGGCTGGCTTTTTTGCTCAACGTTGTGTTTGTGAGATTATCAATATTGCTGCGTGCAACAATAGTTTGTTATTTCTAATGTCCGTATAGCAGTCCATTATATGTGTGTATTAGTTGGGGTTCTCCAAAGAAACAGAAGGAATAGGATATAAATAGGAAGATAATTATTATGAAGAATTGAGTCACGTGATTATGAGGGCTGAAAAGTCTCACAATCTTCTGTCTGCAAGCTAGAGACCCTGGAAAGCCGGTGGTATAATTCCAGTCCAAGTTCCAGATCCAGGGGAGTTGATGGTGAAAATCTCAGTCCAAGGGCAGAAGACCAATATCCCAGCTTAAGCAGCCAGGCAGGAAGCAGAAGGGGTGAATTCCTCCTTCCTGTGCCTTCTTGTTCTATTAAGGCCCTCCATGGACTGGATAATGCCCACCCACATTGGGGAGGGCAGTCTACTTTACTGAGTCCACCAGTTCAAATGCTAATCTCATCCAGAAACACACTCACAGACACACCTAAAAATAATGTTTAATCTGGGTAGCCCTTGGCCCAGTCAAGTTGACACATAAAATTGACCATCACAATGGGTATTGAATAATTTATCCATTCTACTTTAGATGGATATTTGTGTTGTTTTTGAGTTTTAGATATTATGAATAAAGTTTTTATAAACATTCTTGAATCTGGTATATTGGAGCACATATATTTTGCATGTACGTTGGAAATATACCTAGGAATGGAATTGTTGGATCTTAGGGTGTGGGTAGAATCAGCTTTGGTAGATACTGCTAATGAGTTTTCTGAAGTGGTTGTACAATACTTTTGTTGTATGTGCCTTTTTTTTTTTTTTTTTTTTTTTTTTTAGATGAAATCTTAGCAAGCAGAAGGCTGATGTCAACCTACTGCAATAGAAAAATCACAGTTCTTCACTCAGTTTTCAAAGCAAAGCCATTCACTGACCCAGACCCCGCTGATTGAAGAACCTCCTGGTAGGACCTTGCAAAGCCACAGCAAGTACATATGATAAACATTCTTCTGATCCATTCCCAAAAGAATGTACAGCCATTTACCAGGTTAACTGTGCACTGGAATAAGGGGAATATTCAGCTTGTTAAGGGTTTCTCAACTATGACTTCTGAGCTAACACTGCTACCAGAGGATCTGAAACACCGTCATGGTTCTCCAATTAGAAACGAAGCTCTGGAGGTGTTGGAGTTTTGGGACAAGTTCATCTTAAAGTGGTTCTAGAGAGCACCTGTGTGTAGGAAAATAGGGATACACACACTGACTTAGTAACTGACAGAAGCTTTACATTTTTTCACTGACTTAAGACGTAATAGCCAATAAAGGCCAAGTAAGAATGGCCAAATGGAAAACTTTCCATCCTTTCAAAGAATTGTCTGAAGGCATATCACATTTCACCCAGGATTTCAAGAGATTATCCTAATCTCCAAAGACTTAAAGGATATAAGAGTAGTGGTTCCCAATATATGCCCTTTTAATTCACCTACTTGCCCCCTAGCCCCATACTAGATGAACCCTAGTAGATGATGGTGGATGCCTATAAATTGATCCAAGGAGTTCTAGTTCCAATCCCAGAGGCTATACTCGACCTGATATTTTTACTAAACAAACTTGCAAATGCTCTGGCATTTGGAATGTGCTATTCATCTGTTAAATATATTTTTCTCAATTCCCGTAAGACGATCAAGAATAATTTACATTTACATGAGAAGAGTAGCGAGAGACACATGTTCTCTTGCTTTGGGCTGTTAATTCTCCCTGATTTATGTGTTAACAAAGCTTGCAGGGACCTTTACCATCTTGATATTCTATAGAACATCATGCTGGTAAACTATGTTGACAGCATTGTGCTAATTAAACCAGGGAGCAGGAGGTGGCAAGTAATCTAGAAGTATTCTAGAAGTATTAGGAAGTTGCATGCATTTGAAAGGCTGGGTAATAAACCCCATGAGGATTCAAGGACCAGTCATAACAATGAAGTCTGCAGCTTGGAAGATCCTCCCTACTACTTTCCACTAATAAAGTGACAGGATATACTGCACCTGGCA
>NW_006779481.1:1938950-1977107 GCF_000442215.2 Lipotes vexillifer | reverse complement strand
CCGGACACGCAGGCTCAGCGGCCAAGGCTCACGGGCCCAGCCGCTCTGCGGCATGTGGGATCTTCCCGGACCGGGGCACGAGCGAACCCATGTCCCCTGCATCAGCAGGTGGACTCTCAACCACTGCACCACCAGGGAAGCCCCTTGAACATTTTTTCACGTGCCTGTGGCCATGGAGTAAGGTCTATCGAAATCCTTTGCCCATTAAAGAAATTTTTTGTCATTGGATTGTAGGAGTTCTTTACATATTCTAAATATTAATCCCTGCAGATATATCATTTGCAATATTTTCTCCCATTCTGTGGGTTGCCTTTTCACTCTGTTGATAGTGTCCTTTGATGCATACAAGTTTTTTTAGTTTGATGAAGTCCAGTTAACCTATTTTTTTTCTCTTGGTGCCAATAATTTTGCTGTTATATCCAACAAACACATTTTTTTACTGGCAGAATTACTCCAGGAGAAAAAGCATTCATTAACTTGTGATAAAAAAGAAAAACAGTTCCTGACATTGGGAAACTGATCTGATGTTCATAGCTAAGCATCAATGTTATTTCAAACTAATCTGGCACAGTTTAAAGCATATTGGCCTCCTGTGGGAATAAGGAATCTCATAGAACATCAAGATCAGACAAATTCACTATGCAACACAAAATACCAAAGATTCCCCTTTTGCTAAATGAATGAATGCTACTTCTTTACCAATTTCAGCTTTATCCCCGCTTCGGTCAGCCTTCTCTATAGTTAAAATTTATTAAGGTACCCAATCACAGAATTGCCCTGTTTCCTGACAGCACCCAAGATAGAGCAAACCTCATCTTCCTTAGGCCCTCCCCGAAATTACCCACCAAAGCCCAAATCCTGTAAGAGTTTCTTTCTAACACTCTTTTATTGAGCTGCCAAATGGTTTCCCACAGTGTTCATTTTCCTGAGCTGTAACAAGAAGTCCATCAACTGCAGGTTCCTGGTGGGTTTTGGCTGAAGGGCATTGACATTTGCTAAGAGGAAAGTTAGAGCCACCCTTTGTTAACCACTTGTCAGCCCTTGTAAAAGATGCTTCTTCGTGACTTAAATTGTTAGCTAAAATGAAATTTTATAGCTGTGGATTTAAATTATTACCCTAGTTTTGTTCTCAGGTGTGATTTGTATATAAATATGTATTTTATGAATGCCTTAGACTGCAAGTAAAGAAAAAAGTCCCTAACAGTGACTAAACAAAAAGGATTTTCTTTTCTCACATGGACAGTGTTTCTAGAGGAAGGCAAGCTGTTGGCATCTGTTTGTTCCTTAGACTCGTCTCCTAATAATTCCACAAACGGGTGAGAAGGAGACAAACAGCCCCTAACAAGTGAAGAAACTGTCCTGTCACTATCGTTTAGGCCTTACTGTTGCCAGGAGCTGATCTGGCACTCATAGCTCAGCCTTGATATTCTGTTGAACATAACAATTGCACAGAATGCCAACATGAAACAAGGTTACTCTCTGACTGATGGATCAAGACCAAAACAAGACCATTCCGTAATTATACCTGAACTCAGACAAAAACAAGAATATTGTCCAAACTGGGACTTCCCTGGTGGTGCAGTGGTTAAGAATCTGCCTGCCAACGCAGGGGACATGGGTTTGAGCCCTGGTCTGGGAAGATCCCACATGCCACGGAGCAGCTAAGCCCGTGTGCCACAACTACTGAGCCTGCGCTCTAGAGCCCATGAGCCACAACTACTGAAGCCTGCGTGCCTAGAGCCTGCGCTCCGCAACAAGAGAAGCCACTGCAAGGAGAAGCCCATGCACTGCAATGAGTAGCCCCCACTCGCCGCAACTAGAGAAAGCCTGCGTGCAGCAGCAAAGACCCAACACAGCCAAATATAAATAAGTAAATAAATTTATTAAAAAAAAGAATATTGTCCAAACCACAAAAAATGACCAAACATCCACTTATCTTGGCTAATATGAGTGAGGGCTGCTTCTTTACCAATTACAGCTTCAACCTCACTTCGTTCTTTCTGCCTTCTAGATAAAGTTTATTAAAATACTCAGTGAAATTCTCACAGCAGCTAATGTAGAGAAAAGTCCCTCTTAAACCCCTGAATCACTTAACACAAGGCCAAATACTATAGTAAGTTCTTTCTAACACCATCTTAATTTGACACCCCTTAGGGTGTGTTCTGCTTCATTGCAGCCAACCAGTAATTCCAACTTTAACTCTAGGTGTATTCCTGGTGGTCTTTAACTGAAGGGCACTGACACAGGTCATGCTGAGTCTCATCCCTATGCTTTTTCTCACATTTGTTCTGAAACCCCTTCTGTCCTGTGCATTCAGATCGACCTCAGTTTTCATATTTATTATCAGTTGATCTAGTTTCCGACAATCCAAATCAGTGCTACTCCAAGAGTGGTCTGCCATTAGTGGTTGCCTAGGTTGTTAGGAGTGTGGTGGGAGTGACTGCTAAATGGTTACAGAGTTTCTTTTTGGAGTTATAAAAATATTCTAAAATTGATTGTGGTGATGTTCCACAACTCTGAATTAAGAAAAGCCACTGAATTATACACCATAAATGGGTGAATCGTATGGTGTGTAAATAATTTCTCAATAAAGCTCTTAAATTTTTTGTGGTCTGGAACTGGTACCTGCCTACCACTACACAAGTGCAGAAATGGAGAGAAGTTTGATGCTTTTATAGCATTCGATAGTTATTCCATAGGTGTTGAACATAAATAAAAATCTGGACGTGTCTTTTCCATGTTTAAGTTTTCAAATTTCACTTTTCTAAGTATTCATTTCTACTGTATATTATAAAAATATCAGTCTTCACGGACTGGGAGAAAACCTCATGTAGTTGAGAAACACGTGCCCTAAGGACCTATAGCTTCAAGATGTGTGGCCCGGGTGTCTCAATGAGGAACTACAATACCCAGAATTCCTGCCAAATGCGTAAGCGACGTCTATTCCGCCAACCTCGCTGCGACGTGCCCTTGGGCGTGTAGTGCGTGCTTTGGTAGTGCATGCTGTGTTCGCCCGGCCTCTTTTCATGGTTTGGGGACGGACACCACGAGAGGTAAGGTGATGTCTTTGAGGAAAGGCTAAAAACTCTGGGATATGAGGGAGACGTGAGCGACACAACCGAGCCTGTTGCCAACGTCCCTTGCTGGTAGACGTGGAATAGCCTGGAGTTCTGAGCTCTCGTAACCAGGCTTAACCGCGATCCTTCAGGAAAGTTCTCTGGCGTTGAGGGAAAAACTTGCCCGCAGGTCCCGGCCGGGTGGCGGCGATAGGTTTTCTTTTTGCTCACAGCACATTCTCGGGCCGGGGACCCTGGGTTCGGCTGAGAAACGGAGGCTTTCTTCCGGGTATTGGATTTCCCGGAGCGCGGAGGACTAGGGCAGGGCTGATCCCTCTCCCAGCCAGGACCGGGAGACCAAATTCATTCGTTCAGCTCCACTGTGTGCCAAGCGCGGAGGATGCCTGCCATTTGCAAAGGGTGTCGTTGTGTATCCTGCACAATACCTGTTCACGGCGGGTAACCTATCTCTCATTTATAGTCCCAAGGCCCCTCCTTTGGTTAAGTCACTTCCCCAAGGTCACTTAGCTGGGGACGTGACACCTTGGTATTGTAACCAGTGAGTTCCTTTCACTTTCAGATGTGGATAGGCAGGAGACTCTGCTTTGCAGCGTTTTTTGTATATGTGTGTGATCCAAGTCGGCTTGGGTCGGGATGCTGTACAGATTGCCACAAAGTAGTCAATATTGTCTCATCGTTTTTTTCTTGGGTACAGACAGTTTGGCGTAGCCATAGGATTCTGAGGCATACTTTTAGTGTTGGTTTGTTGATGTAATGAGGATGTTCAAGTTGAAAGAACTGGGTGGTTGTCTCAGCTTCATTAGTACTAGAGTAGTTTTTTTTAACCTTTTTGAACCTAGCTTTTATCTGTAAAATGCAAATAATAGCATCTACCTGGCAGGTTAATTGAGAGAATTTAATGGGATAACATATTTTAAAAGTCCTTTGTAAAATGTTGCAGCAGTGTTAGATGATAGGAATTTAGTCCCAGCTTTTCTAACCATTGTTTCTCAACTAGAAATAGACATTTATAATATATTTAAAAAACAAATTATTCTTTTTCTTTATTGTCTTTGGTTCTCCTGTTGCATCACTACGCAACTACATTACTTGATTTCTTCATATGTCCTGATTGGGCTTTAATCATCTCATTTATTGCTTAAAACCTACTTAAGGTCAATAGTGATTAAACTGTTTGAGTTTTTTTAGTGTACAAGGAGAAAGGAGCAAGAAATTATCTTGAAAGCAAATATACCAGAAATCATTCCTCTGAAAAAAACATTTTTTATTATGGCTCTGAATTAATGGCTACTCTTCGTAGAAACTATAAAGGCAATATGTTTATTTATTGCAGTTTTGTTCTTTTATTTAAAAAGATGCTTTTTTTTGGTTTGGGATTTTTTTTTTTTCCCTTCTGCTTTTATAGTCAAATTTGAAAACTTCATGTTAAGTGTCAGATTTATCATTTTTAAAATGGAGTGCGGGGGGCTTCCCTGGTGGCGCAGTGGTTAAGAATCCGTCTGCCAATGCGGGGGACACAGGTTCGAGCCCTGGTGCAGGAAGATCCCACATGCCGCGGAGCAACTAAGCCCGTGTGCCACAACTACTGAGCCTGCGCTCTAGAGCCCGCGAGCCACAACTGCTGAAGCCTGTGTGCCACAACTACTGAAGCCCACGAGTCTAGAGCCCTTGCTCCTCAACAAGAGAAGCCACTGCAATGAGAAGCCTGTGCACTGCAACAAAGAGTAACCCCCGCTTACCGCAACTAGAGAAAGCCCGCACACAGCAGTGAAGACCCAATGCAGCCAAAAAAAAATACTAAAATAAAATAAATAAATAAATAAATAAATAAATAAATAAAATAGAGTGTGGAAGGAAACCCCTTTTCCTGGATATTTAGTTGTGGATTAAATCCTGCTCTCAGGTTCAGGCTAAGAACAAAGTGTGTAATTAATGGAGGAAAAGCTTGTTATTTTAATTAGAATTTTGGAATTTGATAGTTATAACTGTGTTAAACTGATTTCTTTACAGAAATTGCATATTGGAATGGGATTTGGAGTCATCATAATGGAAGCAAGCTACATGAAGGAAAAACAGTTATTTTTATACCAACATATTGCACCTGACTGCTAGTTGCAAATGGTTTTCTTTACGTAAGAAAATTTGTGATATAAATGAAAAGATAGTTTTTTTTCCTAGACTGATTGTTTACAACATGCTTCGCCTAAGAGCTATTTGTCCATTCTCCTGGAGAGTGTTTCAGTTTCGACCCTTTGGTTTCGAACCATTACTTAGTCAGATGAATAAGTGTACAGATGAAGAGCAAATATTTGATCTTATTGAAAAAAACAAAGCCATACTTTCAGAAAAGCAAGTGGCATGTGCACTCAGTATGCTTTGGCAGTTTCAAAAGCAGAAGATCAGCTTATTAAAAAATGTGGAATGTATCAGAGACCATCCCCAATTTCTTACTCTTCATAATTTAACTGCAACTAAAGTGGAATTCATGAATGACAATACCTTGGTGAATGTGTTATACATCATACAACAGTAAGTACTGTACTTTTAGATTTTATAGATTGTAGTTTATTTTTATATTTAATTTTCTAAAAATCTCTAAACGGAAAAAAATGTTTTCTCCCCTTTTTCTGATAAGCTAATTTTTAAAATTTTATTTAAATTTTATTTATTTTTGGCTGCATCAGGTCTTCGTTGCTGCGTGCGGGCTTTCTCTAGTTGTGGCGAGCGGGTCTACTCTTCATTACGGTGCGCGGGCTTCTCATTGCGGTGGCTTCTCTTGCTGCGGAGCACAGGCTGTAGGTGAGCAGACTTCAGTAGTTGCAGCACGGCGGGCTCAGTGGTTATGGCACATGGGTTTAGTTGCTCTGCGGCATCTTCCCGGACCAGGGATCGAACCCGTGTCCCTTGCATTGGCAGGTGGATTCTTAACCACTGAGCCACCAGGGAATTGCCCTGATCATCTAATATTTTAAAGATATGTAGAGGATATTCTTTGATTATGGTAATCATTTCACAGTATATATACATATCAAAACATTATGCTGGGGCTTCCCTGGTGGCGCAGTGCTTGAGGGTCCGCCTGCCGATGCAGGAGACGCGGGTTCGTGCCCCGTTTCGGGAAGATCCCGCATGCCGCGGAGCGGCTGGGCCCGTGAGCCATGGCCGCTGGGCCTGCGCGTCCGGAGCCTGTGCTCTGCAAATGGGAGAGGCCGCAACAGTGAGAGGCCCGCATAACGCAAGGAAAAAAAAAAAAACATTATGCTGTACAACCTAAATATATACAATTTTTGTTAATCATATGTCAATAAGGTTGGGAAAAAATTTAAAAAGAAAAGAAATTTTACATCATTCTCAAGGGACTCCAGCCTTCAGAAGAGCTGGATGCCCTAAATGAAGAATTGAGCAGCTATATAAAGGGAAAAAGGACACAAAAGTTAAAATTAATCTGTTTGTTAGTCTCATTGGTGAAATTATCCAAGGTGCAAGGGCCATTTAAGTAGCTATAGATGTCAGCACTGTACAAAGCAGAGATACAGTTGTTTTTATTAGGGTGTCAGCGTATACAAGAAAGGGGCTTAAGGCTTTACTTATTTTGGGGGGTGGTGTTAGACTAAAAAAGAGTGACATCCCTTTTTTGGTGGTCTTTCTCAGATTTGCACAGTTTTTTCTCTGAGGTACATGGTGGGATTGGGTATGATAATCAGTTTTGTTTTCTCAGTGGTCATATTAGTTTGGAAAATGCTGAATCAGATGAAATTAAACAGATCTTTATTGGACTTCGCAGCATTCAGAGCCTGCAGGACTCTTCAATATACATATGCTAATATATATTGTGAACCTTTCAGTGGGGGTATTTTCCAGACTTACTTATCCACAAAACATTGTGTTGAACACCTCACAAGAACACTGCACAGATGGAGAAATGCTGCTTCATGGTGATTTGCCCCCAAACGCATTTCTGTGTATCCCTTCTAAGTCATATTTTAGTGAGGAAAGGATTTTAAGAGTAAAATATAATTTTGTTTTCAAGTTTTTTAAATAGCATGTAGTTTGATTTTGTTTCACGACTCAACCTGAAAGTCTTTGACTTTTAGGAGACAAAATAACCTAGCCTTAACATTATAAAGATGTTGAAATCGGTTAAAAAGAGATTTTTATATGTACAACATATAATATATATTGCTTAATTATATATAGAAAATATCCATTGTTAGTGAAGGTATATGCTTTGCATTGTTAGTGAAGGAACTGCCATATGCTTCTGGTGGTATAATATGTATCCAGAACTATAAAAATGTCCTCGGACCCAGTAATTTTGCTTCTAAGATTTATCCTAAGAAAGTAATCTGAGATACATGTAAAGATTCTTGGGCTTCCCTGGTGGCACAGTGGATAAGAATCTGCCTGCCAATGCAGGGAACACAGGTTCTATCCCTGGTCTGGGAAGATCCCACATGCCGCGGAGCAGAGCAACTAAGCCCTTGCGCCACAACTACTGATCCTGTGCTCTAGAGCTGGTGAGCCACAACTGAAGCCCACGTGCCTAGAGCCTGTGCTCCGCAGCAAGAGAAGCCACCGCAATGAGAAGCCCGCACACCGAAACAAAGAGTAGCCCCCGCTCTCCACAACTAGAGAAAGCCTGCGTGTAGCAATGAAGACCCAAAGCAGCCAAAAATAAATAAATACATAAATAAATTTAAAAAAAAAAGATTCTTGTACAAGGTTATTCATCCCAACATTGTTTATAATATTGAAAAACTAAGATCCTAGTAAGTTGGTGAATGTTTAAATGATAATTTATTCACATAATTAATAGTACACAACCACTAAAAATTATGTTTTGAAGAATATGTAATGATATGGGTAAATGTCCACAATATAATGTTAACTTACTGAAAAAGGCAGGATATAAAAATGTAAAAGAAATATGTATATGTCTTTAAGTATGTAGAAAAATAACTGGAAAGAAATGCTCCAAGTTAATGATGGTGGGTATTTATGAGTAGCAGAGTTATAAATGATTTTTATTACCCACTTAAAGTTTTTCTTTATTTTACAAACTTTCTCCTATAAAATATTTTTTGCGGTCAGAGCAAAGTAGTACGTGTTAGGTGTACTTTTAACATAAAATATATCATTGAACATTTTTATTGTTCAGTGGAGGTCATTGAAGTGTACAGATAAAAGGATGAGAAGGGCATGGGATAAAGTATAGGGGTTTATTAGATTGTACCAAGAAATCAGAATACTGAAATGAGACCAGACCAGAAATAAGGACTGATTGTGTAAGAATATAATAACTTGTGGTTTACTTTTGCATTATAATCCTTACTGCATGTATGTTTTTAATAATTTTAAAATGTTTCTGTATGGAAAATTATTTTCTCTTGATTTTATTGAGGTTTGGTTTTGAGGCCCACGACCTGCTAGTTGAAGCACTAGTTACAGAAGCATGGAGAAGACTGGAAAGGCAAGTACTCTGGGTTTTTCAACTAAGATCAGGGTTGTCCTTTTCAGGGTTAGCACAGTGAAATCTTATAGGGAAAGGATGGGGAGCTGCTGCCTAACTATCAAGCTTCATTGAAAAAAATGTATTTAAATTCAGTTTGATCGTGTAAAGTGTGTTTATTTAGCATGGTGAAATCTTGTAGGAAAAGAATGGGGAATGTGTTTTTTTCCTTAAGAGAGAAAGAAAAGTATTTCAGATATTCCCTATTTAAGGGTGTGGAATGTAGTGTGCTTTAAACATATATAATTAATCAAAATATAAATAGAGTCATTGCTATTCTTGGACTAGGCTTTCTGAATTTTCTTTTCTGAAAGAGTTCTGCTTCAGAAAGAAAAACATTCTGAGCCATAGGCTGTCAGTAAAAACCCTAGATGTTCAGGAGTCATAAAAGGAGAAAGAAGATATCAGTTCAGGAGAAAGGAAAGCTATATAACTGTTTAGCATCATCTATAGGTACTTGTCTATCACTCTATCTTTATGAAGAGGCAGTGAGCAGAGTCTTAGAAGCTAACAGTGTCGTAGAAGCTTTCAGGTCCACTACTGTGATGAATATTATCAATTCTGATCTCTTTCCTACTCTTTACACAGCTATATCTTTAGCATATTGCCATAATCAGTAATCATCTAGAATGGGGCACGACCAGAAATACGGCCGCCCCCTCCCCCGTCCCACACGCCACGTTCATGGGGAACCTGGTGCTAAACCATTGGTAGACGACCTACTTCTGGGTGGGGGGTTTCATAGTAGCAGAGCAGCTCCCTGCTGTGATCTATTGAAAGTCAGCCCTCAACACAAGGGTTTGTAAAAAAATAAAAAGAGAAAAAAGAAAAAAGAAAGCAAAAAAAGAAATAAAAAAATAATTATCTAGAAAAATGTGAAATTTGTTCAGAGTATTATGAGTACAGAGAAGCCTATGGTATCCTATACTATACTATTTATGTTTTGTAAGAATATATGAGAAGCTCTCCATTTATAAAACAGCTGAGATAGTAGCAGAGCTCATTTTGGCTATTTATGAAACCTTTGAATATTTAAACCTAGGGGTTCTGGATAGCCAAGGTCCATCATTAGTAGAATAAAGCAAATGTTAGTGAGGAAAGGGAAAATCAAGGTGGGAAAGAGACAGGAGGAAACCCACGGAACAATGCTCCCTCTAAACCAAATAGTAACCTAGGGCAGAAGAGAAAGGATTGACTAAGATAAGAAACTATAGCTGTTTGTTTGTATTTAGATGAGAGGAGCAGCATAAACTTTACACCTCCTCCTTTGTAGCAGCATATGTTTAAAGCATCAACAATGGTAAATTCTTACAATTGTAGTCATATAAAGCTCTGTAGGCCTTTGTTATGTGAGCTGGATTAAATTAAACAAGGTACCTACCAGATCTCTGGGCTTAGAAATTCCACATTCATTTACTGAATGGTGGTTTTAGTTAATCTTATTATCTAAACCTGTCTGTTTTCTCTCTCCATTTTTGCTTTCTCTCTACCTGTAACTATCTTTTTGTTGAGGGTAAAGAGAATAATCTTAGTGCTTTCATGAGCAATTCAAACTTCAGTCTTCCCGCAGTATCCAAGGACAATTGGTTCTAGCATCCCCTCAGATACCAAAATCCATGGATGCTCAAGTCCCTTATAGAAAATGATGTAATATTGGCATAAAACCTACAGACATCCTCCCATCTACTTTAAATCATCTCTTGATTAATTATAATACCTAGTACAATGGAAATGCTATGTAAATAGTTGCTCAGCATGCAGCACATTCAAGTTGTGCTCTTTGGAGATTTCTGGAATTTGTTTTTAACTGATATTTTCTGAAAATATTAACTGAATATTTTCGATTTGCTGTTGCTTGAATCCGTGGATTTGGAACCCTTGGATACAGAGGGCCGACTCTACTGGGTCTTTGGGGGTTAAATTTGGTCATTGTTGATAATAGCTCAAAACTTTTATCTTCAAAGCATTAAATGGTATGTGTATTACGCATCTTGAACAAATCACTTGTAGAATAGGTGCTTTTTTCATTTTGTTTTTACTATCTACTACTTAAACAATTAAATTACAAATATACAATTATACTTCCCAGTGAATCAGACATTTCTTTTTAATTTTTCTTAATTTCACAATAGCTCAGGTGATAATGACTTTGTTCTATATGGTGTTTTTTTAATTTGTAGCAATACTTTTATTTTTTTATAATACTAAGTAATAAAAATTTTAAAACCCTAATTTGTATTCCATGTGTAGAATTTCTAATAGAATCATAGGATAAATGTTAATTTCTGATTTTTTTATAGTCATGGTGGCCTATGATGTTAAATTTTTGTTACTGCGGTAACTTAAATGATTTTGCTATAATATCTATGAATTTGTTATATAAATATACTTTGTAATGATTCAAATCGGATAGATTATTATGAATTAACACTATATGGTGGATCATAGCAAGAATAATTAGCATACATTTGAAATTCAAATTAAAAACCCTCTTTATTATGGAAGATTTTAAACATTTACTAAAGTAGAGAAATTAGTATAATGAACTCCTTTGTATGCATCATCCAGTGTCAATGATTACCAACATATAGCAGTCTTGTTTTGTCTAGATCACCTCCAGTTCCCTCCCTACCCTTCAGTATAGTTTAAATTGTGGTATCATTTCATCAGTAAATACCTTACTATATATTTCTGATAGACAAAAAGCACTCTTTAAAAATATATATATAATCACCATGCCATTTTTTATACCTATGAAAATGAATAATTATTCCTTAAATTTCCTAATAACTGAGTTCAAATTTCCTTGATTGCTCTAAAAAAGGTCTTTTTGTAAGGCAGTTTGTTTAAATAAGTATCCAAACAAGGTTTACTAATTACATTTAGTCAAGTTTTTCTCTGCTTGCGGAGCACAGGCTCCGGACGCACGGGCTCAGAGGCCATGGCTCACGGGCCCAGCCGCTCCGCGGCATGTGGGATCCTCCCGGACTGGGAAGCGAACCTGCGTCCCCTGCGTCGGCAGGCGGACTCCCAGCCACTGCGCCACCAGGGAAGCCCTCTGCCTTTTTTTGTAAGTACTCATTTTATTAAAGGATATCATTTAAAATTACACCAATCATAAGTATGCATCTTGATGAATTTTCACATACTGAAAATACACTTCTGTGTAATAGCACAAAGATCAAGACAAAGAATATCACTAGTTTCCCAGAAGTTTCTTTCATGCTCTCTTCCAATCACTCCCTACCTTCCCGCCCTAAGAGTGACCACTCTCTTGGCTTCTACTACCATAAATTAGTTTTGCTTTTATATAAATGAAATCCTGGGAATTCCCTGGTGGTCCAGTGGGTAGGACTCGGCACTCTCAACTGTTGTGGCCTGGGTTCAATCCCTGGTTGGGGAACTAAGATCCTGCAAGCCGTGCAGCATGGCCAAAAAACAAAAAGAAAAAAAAGAGCAAGAAATCATATAGTAAGAACTCTTATACCTAGTTTATTTCACTCAATATATTTTAAAGACTGTTCCATGATACTGTGCTATTTGTTATTTTTTTATTGCTGTATAGTATTCTAGGAATATGTGCAATTTATTCACTGTACTCTTGATGGACATTGAGATTGTTGCTATTTAGCATTTAGTTTTTTGCTGTTACATATTATGCTGCTGTGCAATTCCTTATGCTTGTCTTTTAGTGAATTCAAAGTCTTTAAAAATCTGTAACAGTTCTCCTTCCTGCTCATTTGTCTTGCCATTTACTTGTTGAAGAAATCGGGTCGTTTTTCCTATAGGAAAATTCTGAAGTTTTTCAAGCATGATTGTAGTAGAGGTTGTTTTATTTGTTAATATACAACCTTGAGTTGAAATTGTTCTGTACTCAAAAAATTAATAAGTAAATGATTCAAACAATTTCAAGTGTTTTTTTTCCCTTTTTAAAATCTTCAAGTAGAATTTGGCTTTTTAACTCTTAGCCTGGGTTACTTTTATAATAATAAATAACATTTTAGAAAAATTCATTTTATAGTAGTAATATATTAGTATTTTTTATTGCTTTTTATTTTATAACTGTGTATTATGTTTTAAGTGAAAATAAATAGTAATGATCCCCTTTGTATATTTACTTTAATAGGTTTGATATTAATGTGCTGTCAAAATTTTCCTCTTGCCTGGCAGATCAACATTTATGTTTTAGTCCATTAATGGGAAAAATAGCTGATATTGTAAATAGGAACTTGGAAACGATACAGGACTTAAGGTAAATCTATTTAGGGGCTTTGTGTCATGGTGGAAAGATTCTGGGCTTTGAATCACACACACTTAGACTTGCTAGTTCCTAACTATGTGACTTTATAATCTCTTAGAAGTTCACTGTCCTCATCTATACAACAGGTATAGTAGTATCTACTGTGCAATGTTGCTGTGGGAATTAGAGATGAAATATGTAAAGTATAGCACAATGTTGTCAAGATTTGTGATTTTTCCTTACTTGCAAGCTAACATGTTTGCCTGCCATCCTTACAACCTCATTTAACCTTAATTACCTCCTGGAAGGCCCTACCTCTAAATATAGTCATATTGCCAGCTAGGGCTTTAACATATAAATTTGGAGTGGGGGCGAACTATAGCATACACCAGTGTTCATAGTAGCATTAGTCATAATAACCAAAGGGTGGAAACAACCTTAATGTCCATCAACAAATGATTGGGCAATCAAAATTTGGTATATACCCACAATGGAATATCATTCAGCCTTAAAAAGGCGGGAAATTGATATATGTTACACCATGGATGAACCCTGAAGACATTATGCTAAGTGAAATAAGCTATACACAAAAGTACAAGTATTGTATGATTTCACTTTATATGAGGTACCTAGAGTAGTCAAATTCATAGGAACAAAGTAGAATGGTTGTTGCCAGGGGTTGGGGGGAGGGGAGAATGGGGAATTACTGTTTAATCAGTAGTTTTAGTTTGAGAAGATGAAAAAGTCTTGCAGACGGATGGTCGTGTTGGTTGTACAACAGTGTGAATGTACTTAATACAACTGAACTGTACACTTAAAAATGTTTAAAATGGTAAATTTTATATATATTTTCACACATACATGAAAGTAGCTTATAAAAGCAGAGACAATAAAAATCACTGTAAAGTAAATTTTTTTAACTTTAAAAAATTATTATAGACCCATTTGAGAATCTAATGAAATCTTTGGACATTTCCCCACTCCAAACTGCAATTACAAATATATATACAATTTAAAAAAATCGTATTCAAAGGGTTCATGATTAAACTAAATAGCAATGCTAGTTTACTAATTAATGTTAATTGGTACTAACATTAAACATTCTGATTAGAGAAGCCAAAGTATTGTATAACTGGGTTTTTAAAAAATAATTTGTTTTATTGAAAAGATTGAAGAAATTTTGAAACAAAAAAATGCAAACAGGCCCCCTATCCTAATGGTTGAGATATTCATGTCTTTTTTGTAGATTGTTTTATAATTATTATCCCCATGTGTTTGTTATATATATCTTACATTTTGCATTCTTTATTCATTATTAGGTATATTCTTATATTTAGAGTTTCTTGATTTTTGTATCATGTAAGAACTGTCTTTTGAAAGCAGAGACCTCACCTTTGTAATTTTGGTGTCTTCCACAGTGCCTAGAAGATTGATTTATGTTTCTTAAGAGTGTTTATTGAGTGAAGAAATATTCACGTTCAATATTGTCCTACTGTTATATATTAATATTAATGTAGCCTGAAACTTTAAAAAATATGAAATCATTAGTGAGAAATATTTTGCCAAGATTTTTACTGGTAAATTACAGATACACAGAGAAAGGAGTAACAAAGCAAAGTCTACTTCCAAAAATGTAGAATGAGACTTTCCATGTTCCATTCAATGGGCTGTTGGCCCAGAGTGATTTCTGAGGAAATTTCACGAAAATATTTTCCTTCAAAGCATTTATCTATAGAACGAGATATCATACACACTAAAAAAAAATTATTTCAATTCTTTTTTGCCTAAAGGGGTTTGATTACTGGGAGATCAGAGTTCAAGTCCCATTAGTATTTAAAAGAAAAATTTTGTTGTATAAAACCTATAATATTTTTATCAGTTCCTTTCCGTTTCTAAGCATTTAGTCTTAGAATTGCTCATTTTTCTTAGATAGTGTAAAAATCTTTGCATCTTCTTCCTTTTTCAGGTGCTTGTCTGTTTTAATGGTCAGCATATCTTCTTTAATATCACAGCGTTTTCAAGAGCAACTAGTGAACAAAACAGAGCAACTTTTTGACACCATAGATTCTTCCCAGGTCAACATTGCAAGAAGAATAGTACAGTTTCTTCGAAATATTAAATATAGTTATTACCCACTATTGGAGAGGTGCAATAAAGTGTTTTTGAGCAATGTGAACCACCTTGATTTGGACTCCATAAGTAAAATACTTAGGCTATACCACTCTCTACAGTTTCATAGTTTTGAATTTATTTTAATGACTAAGAAGAGGCTAACAGAAATGATTCCTCTGTTTGACCACCCAGCGAGCTTTGTAAAATTGTTTGTAACATTGGGACCTGTGGCAGGACCTGAAGAAGAGAAACAGTAAGTTCAGCTAAAAATACTTTACTTTTCTTGTTGAGAATATATAGAGCCTTCAAGCTTAGATCTTGCAGTTCTGGAAGTCAGAAAAGTCACTCCACTCAACTGTAGAAGGGAGAATTATCTCTTGTACTCTGCTCCTTGATTCTTTCTCTGATTTTTCTAATTTACATCTCAAACTCTTAGTCTCCTACTGCTTTGAATGGGGGCCAATAACCCCCTGGTGGCCAACACAGCAATGGATGTGGAAGAACATCATTTAAGTGCTATTCTCCCTTCTTAGGCCAGGTGACTGGCTTTACACAGAGAGATAAGACTCCCCCACCCCCAGTACAGAGTGTGGAATATTCAGAATTATAGTAGTCCTAACGATGGACCATTTTATGCTTTGGTGTCTTCAGATTCATCATCAGAAGCATTTATTATGCACATTGGTATATATTCCCAGTGTCAGGTTTGAGTGATTTTGGTCTGATTCCTATCTTTTAGTTTCTGCTGTATAACAAAGTGAATCAGCTATGCATATATATATATATCCCCATATCTCCTCCCTCTTGTGTCTCTCCCCCACCCCCCATCCCACCCCTCTAGGTGGACACAAAGCATTGAGCTGATCTCCATGTGCTATGCGGCTGCTTCCCACTAGCTATCTATTTTACATTTGGTAGTGTATACATGTCCATGCCACTCTCTCACTTCGTCCCAGCTTACCCTTCCCTCTCCCCATGTCCTCAAGTCCATTCTCTATGTCTGTTTTGCCAGATTTGATGTAGATAGAAATATTTGGGCTATAAAGATGAGCAAATATTAAATTAATACATGATTACTAGACATGAGCAAACAAATAAGTGTGATCCGTAGATTCAGTTGAGCAGGGGTTCCAGGAGTTACATAATAGAGGTATCTGCCTCATTTCTGTTAGCAAAGACTTCATGGAGAGTTTTATTTTTAATAGTCCTTTGAATTATATGAAGAAATTTAAGCGTACATTTTAAGAGACTGTATCAACATGGAAACAAGATGATTATTAAAAAACTTTTATTGGAATCTTTCTCTTTTTTTGTCACCATGTACTGTTAAAATCTTTTATGCCAGGGCAGTACAAAAGTTGAATTTAATTGAGTCGCTGCCTTCAAGGAATTTTTATTCCACTTGAGAGTACAGAAATACATAATTGAAATATGTAAATAGCATGACACTTCAACATAGTTTATGAGTAACTACTAAAATTAGTGATGTAGATAGTAACTGCTGTGGGCAGACAGAAAAGTGAGAGAAAAACATGGACTAAAATGGTTGGGAAAAGCTATGGGGAGAAGCTGGGTTTGAAATGTTTAATAAGGTTGGTCAAAAGGATGGTGTGGAACTATGTAGGATGAATAGAAAATTAATTTATCTTGCTTTCTTTAGACTTCATTTTTAGGCTTGCCTTCTAAATTATTCTAAAAGACACACATATACTTTTATTACTGGATTACTTTGGATGGTTTCAAAATGGACCATCTTTGTAAATTTTCAGTTTATAATGTTACAGTAAGTAGTATATAAGATTTCTGTTAATATGCAGGTATATTGACTTCCTGGTCAGATCTTATTCAGTTTAAAAAAATTGGGGTAGAGTTGGAATATCAATTGTTAGTTCCTTAGCTCTCTAGCTAAAGTTCCTTAGCTCTCTAGCTAAGGTTTACAATGTTAGAATTATTAACCAATTAATTTAAAAACATTTTATCTATATTTTTTAAGAGATAGTTTAGGATTATACTGAGGCCTCAATTACTTTGAAGAAAACAATGTATTTTTCTTTATTTAATAGTATTTTGTATTATCCCCAGTTATGTGGGGAGAAAATTAGAATTATATATTGAATTCAGTTTTTGTTTCTATTATTTTCTATTTCTTACCTAAGAACTATTTTTTTTTAATTTATAAGCTAATCATCAGTTTTTCAACATAAAAATATTTTTCTTTGCTTCTAGACTTAAATCAACCATATTATTGATGTCAGAGGAGTTGACTAGCCAGCAAGCCCTGGCAGTGATGGGAGCAATGGAAGAGATGGAAAGCAGAAATTCACGTCTGATTAAAAAGTAATCTTTTCTGAAATTCATGGTGTTAAGTTTAGTTGACATTCATAAGTTGCTATTTTTTTTTTGAGGAAAAAACTTATGTTTTTTTCCTGTAATCTTGGTTTTGAAGAACTACGGAATTAACATTTAAGTCATTGTTTATTTTCTAAATAATTTATTTTTCAAAATAGAGATTTTTAAATAGTTTATAGCATATTTCATTTCATTTGCTGCTGTTGTTATTCTCAAGCAGAGGATATAATCTAGGAAAGTGGAGAGCATAGAGCAGAACTGACTTTAAAAGGACAGTTTTTGCAGAACAGTTAACATCTATATGAACTTGAATTGTTTCACACTACAGTTGTTACCTTGAAATCATACTGCCATATATTGCCTTTTTTGTTAACTTGACATTTAAGAAGAAACAAAAATACATGGTTCAGATTGTGTATATTTATCTTTTCATTATCATAATATTATATATTCCTTTAAAAGATATTCCTTCTGCCCTAATTCCTCCAACTTATTGTCTCTTCACATTTCCCATTGCTTTTAAGCATCTCCGTTAGAGGACCAGTGGATTTAAGGAAGAAAATTAAATCAGTTTTACATTTCTATCATCATCTTGAGACAGTTCTTCAAGAACAGAAAACCTTGTGTCATTTATTGCTGTTTCTCTAGCACAGAGCATGTCTGGCATGAAACAGCTCCTCAGTGAAAGTTTAATAAAAGTACATGAATGAACTGGTTATAATACATGTTTTTCATTCTTTTTAGAATTGCTTCAATTCTGTATAAACATTTGCATAACTATAAACCAGTAGAGTTATTGAGGATAACTCAAGCATTGATCTTTCTACATTTTCAAAGTAAAGAGCTTTTTGTGAAACTCAGAGAATTGCTGCTTAGGTAAGATTAAAATAGATGTGTTTAAGTCTTTCACTATTGTTTTTTTTATTTCTTTATTTCACTGTTTGTTTTCTTTATGTATAGGAAGGTTTTTTGTTTTGTTTTGTTTTGTTTTTTATGCGGTACGCGGGCCTCTCACTGTTGTGGCCTCTCCCGTTGCGGAGCACAGGCTCCAGACGCGCAGGCTCAGCGGCCATGGCTCATGGGCCCAGCCGCCCTGCGGCATGTGGGATCTTCCCGGACCGGGTCATGAACGCATGTCCCCTGCATCGGCAGGCGGACTCTCAACCACTGCGCCACGAGGGAAGCCCAGAGTTTTTCGAAGTTTTGAAAGCAGAAATGGGTAGGTTATTAAAAATATTAAAGACACTCGTCTCCCCGCCATGCCCATTTTGCCAGTGCTTGTGCTTGATATATTTTGAAATGGAAATGAAGTCAGTAGGGTAAGGAGTTCCCTAGGATGTGAATACACAAAGCCAAGCCATTCTCCTTTCCTGCTGGGATGGAATAACCATGAAAAGATTGGAGCTGCTGAAGAAGGCAAAACTCCATTTGAGAGTGCTCACATTTGGGGGCCTTTAGTCTGCTCAGTTGCCTGTTTTAAGGCATATTAAGTTTTTAAATTCGAAATTTAAAAAATAAAATATGTGAGGGTAATGTTAGTGAAAAAGTTTTCATACAGATTTACCCTTTATAATTTTAAAATTTCTGCATTTCTATGGATATAGCATTCGTATTTCAACTAAGAAGTTACTCAGTTTTCCATTGACTTTGCATTATGCTAAAATGGAGTTTTCCGGGCTTCCCTGGTGGCGCAGTGCTTGAGAGTCCGCCTGCCGATGCAGGAGACGCGGGTTCGTGCCCCGTTTCGGGAAGATCCCACATGCCACGGAGCGGCTGGGCCCGTGAGCCATGGCCGCTGAGCCTGCGCGTCCGGAGCCTGTGCTCCGCAAATGGGAGAGGCCACAACAGTGAGAGGCCCGCATAACGCAAGGAAAAAAAAAAATAAAAAAATAAATAAAATGGAGTTTTCCATTAAAAATTTTTATTTTAAGGATCAGAATAATGAATGAAATGAAAAGCAGATTAACCTTTTTCCCCTCCATTTTTCCATACTAGTTTGATTTCTTACTGTGATTTTTGAAAGACCAGGCATGGGACTCTATGCTGTAATCGAAAGAGTGACATATAATTGAAAGTGTTTTTTACTATAATAAGGTGATATCCATTGTGGTTAAGATTTGTTTTTTTTTTGCGGTACGCGGGCCTCTCACTGTTGTGGCCTCTCCTGTTGTGGAGCACAGGCTCCGAACGTGCTGGCTCGGTGGCCATGGCTCGCGGGCCCAGCCGCTCCATGGCATGTGGGATCTTCCCGGACCGGGGCACGAACCCATGTCCCTTGCATCAGCAGGCGGACTCTCAACCACTGCGCCACCAGGGAAGCCCTATGGTTGAGATTTGAACTGAATACTAAGAGGTAGCACCTTATCAGATGAGAATTTTGCATGTTAGATATGGTATAAGAAGATTCACTGTTTTCTTAAATAACTTTCTTCTTATCAAGATGATTAAATACAGGATTATTGTCTTCACCCTTTCCATATTTAACATGAACTTTCACAAAGCCTCTATTAAGAATTTTATGTTCTAAATTAGATATCATAAACTGGCCCAGCAACATTATTTATTTGGTCAGCATGATCTTTTTTAAAAGATTAAATTACACAATACTATTTGCCTACAGGTATGCTTACAGAAAAATAAGATAGGAGTGGGAGCATCACAGGTGATTTCACTTTACCTGTAATGTTTTTATCTACTTTATTAAAAAACTTGAAGCAAATATGACAGTGTTGAAGTTTAGTAATTCTTTTTTTTAAAGAAATTTTTTTTAAAAAAATTATTATTTATTTATTTGTTTGTTTTTGACTGCGTTGGAACTTCGTTGATGTGCACGGGCTTTCTCTGGTTGCAGTGAGTGGGGGTTTCTCATTGCCGTGGCTTCTTTTGTTGCAGAGCACAGGCTCTAGGTGCGTGGGCTTCAGTAGTTGTGGCACGCGGGCTCAGTAGTTGTGGCTCACGGGCTCTAGAGCACAGGCTCAGTAGTTGTGGCGCACGGGCTTAGTTGCTCCGTGGCATGTGGGATCTTTCTGGACCAGGGATTGAACCCGTGTCCCCTGCATTGGCAGGAGGATTCTTAACCACTGCACCACCAGGGAAGTCCAAGTTTAGTAATTCTGAGTAGCGAGAGCCCTTACATATCTCTGTAATTTAAAATTTTAACCCTTCCCCCTCTTCAGTGTAGATTGTGTGGAAGAATGCAATCTGCTTAAAATAGTTCACATAAGCGTTTGTATAAATAGCTCCTGAAACCATTTGGGGAACCCAGGGAGTTCATGTGCTGGAATAATATGTTCTTTTTTAAAAAATATATTGAAATATAATCTACATAAAATATACATATCCCCTCCACATTACCCTACTCCTTCCTCCTTCCCCCTCCTTCCCCAGGTTAGCTACTATCCCTGCTTTTACTGCAGAGATTAGTTTTGCCTGTTCAGTGCCTGGCTTCTTTTGTTTAATATTTTATTTATGAGGTTTACCTCATAATGTTTTTGTTGTATACTCCAGTAAGAATGTAACAGTTTTTTTTTAGTCTGTTCTAATGTTGACAGATATTTATTTCCACTTTTTGGCTATTGTAAATATTCCTGTTATGATACGTATTCTCACATATATCTTTTAGTGAACATATGTGTGCATTTCTGTGGATATTTACCAAGGAGTATGATTGTTGGTTTGTAGGTTATACATATGTTCATCTTCAGTAGATCCTGCTAAACAGTTTTCTATTTTTTTTTCTTTTCTTTTTTTAACAGTTCTCCGACTAGGGGTTGAACCCGGGCCACGGTACTGAAAGCCCGCAATCCTAACCACTAGTCCACCAGGGAACTCTAAATAGTTTTCTAAAGTGACTGTGCCACTTTATATTACCACTAGCAAAATGTGAGCATTCCTGTTACTCCATATCCTCACCAACACTTGGTATTTTTTTATTTTCTAATTTTAGCCTTGGTGGTGGATTTGTGGTAGTATTGTAAACACAATTGCATATGTAAGTTTTGGAATTTGAGGAACCACCATAAGGAAAAACATGAATGGAGGTTGGCAGGTTTGTGTCTGTTGGGGGTTTATTTTCAGACAAGTATCACAAGATTGGCAAATACTGAGAGTTCCTATCCCTTGGCTCAATTCTGCAAACAGATATAGCTCTTGGGGACTTTCTTTTCTTTATATAAAATAGTATATTAAGTTTTTGTGGTTATAAGAATAAAATAGTCATTTAGTACTTATTGAGTGCCTACTTTGTGTCAGGCAATGGACCAAATATTATATGAAAATCATTTTGAGATCCTTTTGTACTTCATAAGCATGATGATTGGGCGTTCACACTATTGCGTGAGATGTACCTCCCTCATACCTGTTATGATGTCAACATGTGACCCATCTGATGTGAAAATAAATCATTTTGAAAGCAGAAAAGTATAAAGAAGAAAATAAAAATCATTTGTAAGCCCTTTCATCTACGGTCAACAGTTTGGTTTATTTCCTTGTGGTATATACTTACATTTTATATCTGTATCTATATCTATATGCTTGCTTTTTCCATAGTTGAGAGTCATGAACGTGCAGCTTTGTATTCTTCCTTCTCCAACCCCCGCACTTAACCTTAACAGCATTTTTCTACATCATTTAAAACTATTTGTAAATGTTTTTAGTGATTGGATATTACCCATCATATGATTGTACCATAATTCTCTTAACTGTTCCCCATCATTGGGTATGTAGACTGTTTTCAAATTTTAGCCACATAAAAAATATGATTAATAACATAACGTAAATCTTTGCCTGCATTTTAGATTATTTTCTTAGGCTAGTTTACTAGACAGAGATTGATCATGTCAAATGATATAATTACTTTTAAAGTTCTTAAGCTACTACTAAATTACTTTCCAGAAAGTTTGCACCAACTTTTTAAGTTTACTGTTAGTGAATGAGAAAGCCTGTATCAATGCACCCGAGCTAGCCTTGAACATTATCATTATTTTAATATGCTAACTTAATATTTTTAAAAGTAACTCAATTTTGTTTTAATTTATATTTGATTATTTCTTCCAACACTTCTAACCCTAAAGATTCTTTAAAAGCTCCCAGTTTTTAAGTTGTATTTTAACAACTGCTGTCCTGGTGGTAGGGCTTTTAGCATAGGGGCTTGGGAAAGGAGGAGTGGAGAATGGGGTCAATTGGATGCGCTGTTATCCTGTTTCTGTTTTTTTAAAGCTGGGCTTCTTATGTAGCAGAAGAAAGAAGGGAATCACTATTACTGAGTGGTCACTCTTTGCCTCTTCTAGGTCATACCAGCTCCTGACAGGTCACATCAGAAATTCAGTCCAAGTTCCATCTCCAGCTGCAGCACTGCAGACATTGTTCTGACACTGACGTTTTGTTTGTCAGGGACTATGGTTTTATTTTTGCATAAAAAATTGGGGCAGTGCTTTAGAACATCTTAAGGCTTCCCTTAGTAATCCTTTAAGAGGCTGTCATCTTTGAATTTATCCAACCCTTCTTAAATTAACTTATATTTTAAGCCTATCACACCTATTAATTGTAATAATAATTATATATTCATATTTTAATACTTATATGTGTATTGGTTTTTTTGCTGATGTATTAATTTTGTTCTTTTCATTTTTCCCTCTTTATAGTTATTTGAAAGTCAGTGTCATACCTAGTGAGATTTCCCTCCTGGTTTGTGCTCTTTCGATGCTTCCTTCTCCTCACTTAGACGAAGCGAGGATGTCTCAAATTGAAGCAGTTTTACCACAGTGTGACCTAAATGACCTGAATAGTTTTGCCACATCTGTTTTAAGATGTATTCAGTATGGTCCCATGTATCGGAATAATACTCCTGGGAAACAGTTGAAACTACTTCAAAAATTAGATCACTACGGTCGTCAGAGACTACAAAAATGCAGCAGTTTGAATCTGTTATGGGAAGAAGTTAAATCTCTAAAAGGAGACTGGTTTGCTGATTCACTTCTTGAAGAAACTGTTGTTACCTTACAGCGTTTGATGGATGAAATTAATTACATAAATGTTGCAGGGATTGCATCTTTTATTTCTAGAACTAACTACCTCAGTACTTCGCTACTTGATAGGATAGCCTCAGTGGTCCTTCAGCAGAATGAAAAGGTGAAATTGAAATGTTTGTTACACATTAGTTTTACATAGTTGTCAACTTCTAGAAGAATAAATGTTTATCATAAGTACTTTGAGAACTTGATTGGAATTTGAAGTTTAAAAATTAAGCTCTAGTGGGAATTCCCTGGTGGTCCAGTGGTTAGGACTCTGCACTTTCACTGCTGAGGGCCTGGGTTTGATCCCTGGTCAGGGAAATAAGATCCCATAAGCCACGGGGCGTGGGCAAAAAAAAAAAAAATTAAGCTCTAGTTTCTGGGTCAGCAGTTTGTCGTTGCTCCGCTTAAAACCTTCCTCCAGCAGTGCAGATTTGAGGAGATCAGCTGTCATCTTTTGGTGTATTACAAATATTGTTAAGATCAGTCAAAATTCATTGACTAGAAGGAAATTCTTAAAATGATAGTTGTATAAGGATAAAGAAGATGAATGATTTTTGTTTTCTTTTTCTTGTTTTCTATAATCCTGTGATAGTTACTTTTACTATTTAAAAACTGTTCAAAAGAGTGAGATAAATGTGAAAACTGAGAAAATTATAAGATCTCCACTAACTTCAATATTTTTGAATTGTCAGTGTGTCTTACACATTTATTTCTGGAACTCGTAAAATGCTGCTTTTTGGATTATGTGAGAAGACAGTCACTTACAAAATCTATTATATAGATCAGGATATGGCTTTTACTTAGAAGACATTATTTCTAATAAGTGAAAATAAAAGTCTGTAGTGCCTGCCAGTTATTAAGTATTGGATGAATGAATAAAAAAAAGAAGGAAAGAAAGAAAAATGAATTATGATTATTATAAACTAAGAAACTTCCTTAATTACATTATATATTATGAGTCTATAAAATGTGCTGATATCATGGAAATTAGTGACACTATTTTCTTGTCATTTTAATGACTAAGGAATTCTGGAACAGGATTTTACACCAAACAAAATCAATCTGTAGCTTATCTGATTTATTTTTCCTGCATTAATATTTAGAGTTACTAGAAATTAGTGGTGGAATTAAATAAATTATAGCAAGGTAGAAAACTTAATAAACAGAATGATACATGTGTCATTTAACTGTGGGCATGTTCATTTAACTATAGGCATGTTAGATAAAGACTTCTGCTTAAGATAATAATTAGGCTAAATTTTGTTTTGTTTTGCTGAAGTTGAAGCAATAACTTTTTTGTTCTATTTTTACAGATTCATCCTTTTGCAATCCTTGCTATTATTCTTCCGTTCAGCGCCCTGAACTATGATCCACCTCAAAGGGATGAATTTTTCGGAACTTGCCTTCAACACCTTAATTCTTACTTAAGTAGGTATATTGTTTGGTAATACATTGATGAGGAGGTTGGAGGATACTGTTGCTGCTACTCTAATACATATTCCTTTTTAAAGGATAGTGATAATAGCCATGAATTTTATACCTTCAAAAAATATTTTGGATCCATTTTTTAAACTTTTTTATTATGAAAAATGTCAAACTTACATTAAAAAGTGAAAGAATTGGGGCTTCCCTGGTGGCGCAGTGGTTGAGAGTCCGCCTGCCGATGCAGGAGACACGGGTTCGTGACCCGGTCCGGGAAGATCCTACATGCCGCGGAGTGGCTGGGCCCGTGAGCCATGGCCACTGAGCCTGCGCATCTGGAGCCTGTGCTCCGCAACGGGAGAGGCCACAGCAGTGAGGGGCCCGCGTCCCACCAAAAAAAAAAAAAAAAGTGAAAGAATTGAACAAGTAGCACCTATAAACTCACTGGTTAGATTCAGTGGTTCACATTTTATCATATTTGCTTTACTGTTTGTTTCTCTTGCTCTCTTGTTTTTTTTCTAAGCCATTTCAAAGTAAGTTATAGGCACTGTGACTCTTTACCCCAATTGCTTAGGCATACCTCCTAAGAATAATGATCTCCTAAATCACCACAATCCTGTTAATCACACTTAAGAATATTAATAGTCCCCTAATACCTAATACACAGTCCATTTTTAAATCTCTCTCATTCTCAAAGTACCTTATTTAGAGTGGTTATTTTGGACCCAGGATTCAATCAAGGTTCACTCATTCCGTTATCTCTTTGGTATCTTATGGTCTAGAATATTCTCTGGTTTTTGTTTTTTTGTTGTTTGTTTTTTGCTCTGCATTGACTTAAGAGAAAGATTTTTTGTTATCTAAGTTTTCTTTTTTTAAAATTAAATTTATTTATTTTTTATTTATTTTTGGCTGTGTTGGGTCTTTGTTGCTGCGTGTGGGCTTTCTCTAGTTGTGGCGAGCAGGGGCTACTCTTAGTTGTGGTGCAGGGGCTTTAGTAGTTGCAGCATGTGGGCTCAGTAGTTGTGGCTCGTAGGCTTCAGTAGTTGTGGCATGTGAGCTCAGTAGTTGTGGCTCACGGGCTCTAGAGCACAGGCTCAGTAGTTGTGGTGCACGGGCTTAGTTGCTCCACGGCATGTGGGATCTTCCCGGACTAGGGCTTGAACCTGTGTCCCCTGCACTGTCAGGTGGATTCTTAACCACTGCTCCACCAGGGATGTCCCTAAGTTTTCAAATACACAGTAAAATTGAAAGAACAATGTAACAAACATCTGTATACTGTATACCCACAATGTAGCTTTTGAATAATGATCAACATTTTGCCACATTTGCTGTGTGTGTGTGTGTGTGTGTGTGTGTGTGTGTGTGTGTGTGTGTGTGTGTGTATGATGAACCACTTGAAGTGTCAGGTTATAAGGACATTCATCTATGTAAGCACAATACCAGTATCACACTTAAGAAGTGAACAAGTACCACCTTCTACCTACTCAGTCCATAATAAAACCTTCCCAATTGTCACCAAATTTTCTTTGATAAGTTTTTTAAAGAAACCAACATTGAGTTGTTATGTCACTTTTTCCTAATCTTTTTTTTTCTTGGTGTTTATTTTTTGCAATAGAAATTGGCCATTTATTGTGTGTTGTGCCACATTCTGCATTTGTCTGAGTGCTTGCTTTTAACTTGCTCCTCCATCTCCTGTGCTCCTAGTAAACTGGAAGTTAGTTATAGATGCTTGATTAGATTCAGATTAAACATTTTCAGCAAAAAATGCCTTTATGTGGTGCTGTATACCTGATATTTGTATCATTTCTGGAGACATATCACATTTGATTATTGTCAATTTTAAAACTTTGTTCATTTTTTAAATAGAAAATAAATATTTCTTAAGGTCCTATGCAGATGTTTATTAATTGTCAGAAAGGTTGCTGCTCTGGTACTGATTATTATATGTCTCTTTAAAAAGTCTAAATAGTGTTTCAGTGCCAGAAAAAAGTGGAGTAGAAATACTCCTTCCTACTGTTGGCCTTAGCAGAAGCAGTACGTGAGGGTAGTGGAGGAAGGAAATTATTTTTTTCTTTTCATTCTTTATTTTGGTCCTGAATTGTATTTCTTTCTGTTTGGCCTTAAAGAAAAAGGTTTTAATGCTGCTTCTCTTCTCAGACCCACATGTCTTATTTGTCAATATAGTGTGTTTTAGAAGTGAAATGTCTGGCTCAGTAGTTACTGCTTTTTCAGTCAACATTCACCAAGTACTTATTGTCAGGCAGTCTTTAGTCACTGGAGATATAGGAGAGAATAAAATCAGGTAGACTCTACCATCGTTGATTTTACTTTCTGATGGGGTGAAACTGGCATAGACAATAAACACATAAGGTGAAATGGTGATAAGTATTTAAGACCACTAGAGCAGGGTAGGTGTGTAGGATGGAGGATAGTGAGGTGGGCTGGATGGAGCGAGGAGGTGTCATTGACCATGGATTGAATGAAGTGAGACACCGGTCAGGATGATGTCTCAAAAATTTAAACAGAGCTTCCCTGGTGGTTCAGTGGTTGAGAGTCTGCCTGCCGATGCAGGGGACATGGGTTCGTGCCCCGGTCTGGGAAGATCCCACATGCTGCAGAGCGGCTGGGCCCGTGAGCCATGGTCGCTGAGCCTGCACGTCCGGAGCCTGTGCTCCGCAACGGGAGAGGCCACAAGAGTGAGAGGCCCACATACTGCAAAAAAAAAAAAATCTAAACAATCATTATCAAAAAATCTAGAAACAATAAATGCCAGGGAGGGTGTGGAGAAAAGGGAACCCTCCTGCACTGTTGGTGTGAGTGTAAATTGATATAGCCACTATGGAGAACACTATGGAGGTTCCTTGAAAAACTAAACATAGAACTACCATATGACCCAGCAATCCCACTACTGGGCATATACCCCGAGAAAACCATAATTCAAAAAGAGTCATGTACCAAAATGTTCATTGCAGCACTATTTACAGTAGCCAGGACATGGAAGCAATCTAAATGTCCATCGACAGAAGAATGGATAAAGAAGATGTTACACATATATACAATGGAGTATTACTCAGCCATAAAAAGGAATGAAATTGAATTATCTGTAGTGAAGTGGATGGACCTAGAGTCTGTCATACAGAGTGAAGTAAGTCAGAAAGAGAAAAACAAATACCGTACGCTAATGCATATATATGGAATTTTAAAAAGCGGTACTGATGAACCTAGTGGCAGGGCAGAAATAAAGGCGCAGATGCAGAGAATGGACTTGAGGGCACGGGGGGTTAGGGGAGGCTAGGACATAGTGAGAGAGCAGCATTGACATGTATACACTATCAAATGTAAGATAGATAGCTAGTGGGAAGCTGCTGCATCACGCAGCGCGATCAGCTTGGTGCTTTGTGATGACCTAGAGGGGTGGGATAGGGAAGGTGGGAGGGAAGCTCAAGAGGGAGGGGATATGGGGATATATGTATACATATGGTTGATTCACTTTGTTGTACAGCAGAAACTAACACAACATTGTAAAGCAATTATACTCCAGTAAATATGTGGCAAAAAAAAAGAGGGTGACTCGTGTCCATAGGTGGGAAGAGAATCCCAGGGTAAAGAAAAGCAAGTGCAAAAGACCCTGAGGTGAGAACATGCTTGGTTTCTTTCGGGAACAGCAGATTCAGTGTGGCAGTAGTGGAATGCGGGAGACTTGAGTTGGTAGGAGAAGAGGTTGGAGAGACAGCCAGAGACCAGCTTCCGCAGAGCTTTTTGCTGTGCCTGGAGAGTAAGAAATTCCTATTCTGTCATCCAAGCAACAAATACTTACCTGGGAGCTTCCATGTCCAGCATAAGGTGTTAGGCTCTATATTAGGGCAGGAATTATGTTTCTCTAGGCTTGTAGACCTCTAGTTAGGCTGTGTGAGACCAGTATAAATATATTAATTATGTCAGTATGATGCTCATGGGCTTTGCTACATTTTTGTGGGGTCTGTATGCTAGATAGTGTCTAACCATGTCTATTTTTGTGTGTCTCTAATAGACAAAATGGGACTGATATGTATGTGTTTATTCATGTATGGGTGTATACATGTGTGGCATTCATATATACCCCCTTTTAGTAATACAACTATATATAGAAAGATGAGACTTGAAACTGAAAGATGAGACTTTGAATGTGCTCTCCTGGTTGTTCAGTTGTGTGTCAACAATCAGAAGGAAATGAAAATACATTCTTTTTTTTTTTCTTCAAATAAAGGATATAAGAGATGAGAGTTTGAGAAGTACAGCTTTGATTTTTTTTTTAAGACTTACTGGGAAAATGTTTGGAAAATTCTTGGAGACCTGTATAAGCAAAATTCTAGTGGAATAATACTTTTCTTTATTTTGAATAAACATTAATTTTGACAGATCAGTTTTGCTGGTGGAGATCATCGCTATTAACCTTGTTTGTGACTTGATCTTGCTTTATTAAATAAACTCAGCAAAACATTGAAAAGATTTAACATCTTTTTTTGTCCTTTGTAAGAACATTGCTGCTAATGGCACATTTTAGAGGACCCCTTTCCTCTCATCAGAAATGTCTCTTGGGAGAGAAAGACAAATACCATGATATCACTTATATGTGGAATCTAAAATATGATACAAATGAACTTATTGACTAAATGGAAACAGACTCACAACATAGAAAACAAACTTATGGTTACCAAAGGGGAAAGGGGGTGGGGGAGGGATAAATTAGGAGTTTAGGATTAGCAGATACAAACAATTGATACTATATGTAAAGTAGATATACAAGTTCGTACTGTATACCACAGGGAACTATATTCAATGTCCTGTAATAAACCATAATGGAAAGGAGTATGAAAAAGATAATATATATATGTATATGGGTCTGAGAGCCCTAGAGAGTAGCACAAGACCGTGGTGCAGACTCCGGAGCTGGACTCTCCAAGTTAAATCTCACCCTCCACATGCTAACCATGTGACTTGGGGCAAGTCATTAAACTTCTCTGTGCTTCAGTACACTCAGTTTATAAAACGTAGATAATAATCATTCCTACTTTACACTGAAGTGAGGTTTAAATGAGTTAATATTTGTAAAGTGCTTAGAAAGATTCTGCACACATTCTGAGCGATATTATCAGTATATAGAGACTGGGATCACTTATTTTTACATACTCCACTGACCCTTTGTTTTCAATCTTTCTCTTTTCAAGGCAATTTTAAAGACTTTTAATGGAAGTATAATAATAACACAGAAATGTGTACATATCCTTAGTATATATATAGTATGTGAATTTATACAAATTGAATCAGCCAAGGAATCAGTACCCAGATCAAGAAATAGAATATTAGCATAGTACCCTTCTCCCCGGCCCTCATTCCCATTCTTCACCCACCCAGAGGTAACCACTTTACCACTATCTGGACTTGTGACAGTATAGATTAATTTTGTCAAGGTTGTGTTTGTATTATTTTTTTAAAACCTGGTTTTACCTGAATAAAGTATATATTACATATATGTAAAGCAGCTGTACATTTTAATTTTTTTTTAATCTTGTTCTAGGTATATTGGATCCTCTCAAGTTAGTGTTTCTTGGTTACTCTTTGGCCACACGTGAATATTTTTCAGAAGATCTACTAAAGGCAATTTTTAACATCAGATTCTTAGCCAAATTAGATTCTCAACTTGAACGTATGTATATATATATATATTTTTTTATTGTTTAGGAGTATTTTATTCATGTGGGTGATAAATATATGATTTTTCTTTATAATTATGTGTTAAACTATACATATAGATTTTATGCATTTTTTCTGTATGTAAATTTCATAAGTTAAAAAAAGTTAAAAATAATGTGATAAGATACATAAAAACACTTTTAAAGAAAAACTGCTATATACTTGTTAAACATTATTATTAAAAAACAATAAACTTTTTGCTTTACAACAAGCAAGCGTAATGTATTTTTTACTTTAATAAATTATCACTTGTATTTTATATCCAAGTTTCAGCTCTACCTACATACTAAAGCATTTAAATGTTAATACTGGGGTTTTTTTCTGTTTATGAAAGTATTTCCTGATTATTGTAGAAAATTTAGATTATAGAACAGTATAAAATAGAAAATAAAAGATTATTCATAATCTTACCACCAAGTGAAACTACCACTTTTAATGTTTTGGAGTATTTCTTTTCTGTCTCCTGCCCTTATATGTATGTTTATATACCTA
This sequence comes from Lipotes vexillifer, assembly GCF_000442215.2. NCBI lineage: Eukaryota > Metazoa > Chordata > Mammalia > Artiodactyla > Lipotidae > Lipotes > Lipotes vexillifer. The sequence continues at coordinate 1,946,159 of NW_006779481.1, read as the reverse complement.
TATATATTTTAAAACAAAATTTGAATTATACATATGTTCACTTTTGTCTGTTGCTTTTGTCATTGAACTATATTTTGAACAATTTTCCATGCCATTAAATATTTTTGATGTCATGATTTTTTAGTCTATAGACTCTGCCATTATAAGGAAGTAATAAAATTTGTTAGCATGTAGGTTGTTTCCAATTCATTACGATAAATAATGATTATTATACATGAGTCATTGCCCTCATCTTTGTTTCCTTAGGATAGATTGCTAAATGTGGAATATTAGGTCAATGAATATTCTTTAGTAGTATTTTTTTTAATTAGTTTTTTTGTTTTTATTTATTTTATTTATTTATTTTTGGCTGCTTTGGTTCTTCGTTGTTGTGTGCGCTTTCTCTAGTTGCGATGAGCAGGGCTATTGTTCGTTGCGGTGCGCGGGCTTCTTATTGCATTGGCTTCTCTTGTTGCGGAGCATGGGCTCTAGGCACACGGGCTTCAGTAGTTGTGGCACTGGGCTCAGTAGTTGTGGTTTGTGGGCTCTAGAGCGCAGGCTCAGTTGTTGTGGCACATGGACTTAGTTGCTCCGTGGCATGTGGGATCTTCCCAGACCAGGGCTCGAACCCATGTGCCCTTCATTGGCAGGCGGATTCTTAACCACTGCGCCACCAGGGGAGCCCCTAAGATGTAGTTTTAATATTCATAATTAGTGAAAAACATAGGTGTTTGTCCTAATCATCCCACTGAATGTAATAATTTAAAAATATAAAGCATGTGTATGCAAATGAAATGATTTTGTAATATGAGAATAAAAGTTACAACCATTATGGGGATAAATGAATGTGAAAAATGAATCGTCTTTGCTAAGTTCAAGCTATCAAAGTCTATTAATGTTTTTTTTAATTTCAGTTTTATGTTCATCTCTAAATATGAAGGTCCAATTTCGTCTTATGGAATTAAATAGAGCAGTCTGCTTGGAATGTCCTGAATATCAGATTCCATGGTTTCATGACCGCTTCTGTCAACAGCAGTATAAAAAAGGTTTGAATTTTGTTTGGGTCAGAAGTAAAGCTTAATTCTAAAGTACATTATTAGGTAGTGCACTGTTTTTATTGTTAAACCTAACCATGACACCAGAGTTCCCAAGAGTGCCATAACTTGTTTAATGGAACCATTTTGTAGAGAAATTTGTGTTGTAAGTATTTCTTAATATTTAGGACACTAAACCTCTTTTGGTAGAGAGCCAAAGAACTTGTGCTGAATTTAGTGTTATTGCAGGTGGTATTACAATACATGGAAACTCTTGCTGGAAATATTCATCTATTTTTCAGTTTGTAAATATGGGATGATTTTCATTCAAAAGCTGATTATTTTAAGTGAACTAATTATTTTTATTTTCCTGAAGATTTTGGCAGTATGAATGGAGCACAACAACAGATTTATAAAATGTTAGCAGAGGTACTAGGAGGAATCAATTTTGTAAAAGCCTCTGTTCTTACACCTTATTACTACACAATAGGTAAGTCTTTGGTAGGTTATTAGCTACTTTCAGAAAGCCAAACTAAACAGAATCATCTCATCAATTGGAATTTTAGAACTTTTAAAAAAATTCTTTCGTTATCTTGGAAATTTTCAGGAAATTCCCTGGTGATCCAGTGGTTAGGACTCTGCACTTCCACTGAAGGGGGTATGGCTTCAATCCCTGGTTGGGGAACTAGGATTATTATATCCCAGGCCCATTGTATTGCCAACTCATATTTGTACCTCGTGTTGTCAAGAGGCTTATTTTTATGTGAAAATATATATAGATCATTAAAAATAAGATTTAATTGGTAATATTTTATATAAGGATATGGTATAATTAAGACAATACAGTAGTATGATTAAGAACTAAGGATTGGAAGAAAACACTCATTTATGTGATACGTAATACATGCTTATAGAAAAACCAGAAAGGACAGATAACAAAAAGGAAAATCACCCATGATACAAACACTCTTTACTTTTGGTGTCTATGTTTCTCCTTCTGACTTTTTTTTTCATTTTTAATGACATTTGTTGTTTTCTTTCTAATTTTACAAGCAATACATGTTCATGTGTGCAATATGTACTTTAAAAAGTTCTGACTTTTTAAAAACCAAAATGGCTTATTTTATAGTGTTTTTAACTTTGTTTATATGTTGTGAATATTTTTCTATGCCAACGAATATAATTATACATTATTTTTAGTGACTGCATAATTCATTGAATGACTATGCTGTGATTTATTAAGGTTTTTTGCTGGTATGTGCATCTTTCAAACAATGCTGTAATTTCATATGACAACAACAGTAATTTGATAGATACACTTACATATTATTATGTTACATATTAATTATGTGTTAGATATTATTATGTGTTTTATATATAATAAACTTATTATGTCCCTATAAGTTTTGCAAATTATTCTATTTTATAGATAAGGAAACTGAGGCCCACAGACATTGTTGTTTGCCCAAGGTTATGTAGCTGGCAGATGGCAAAGCCAGGATGACCTAGGCATTCTAGCTCCAGAATTCATTTTCTTTATGAGAAAAGTATATTTCATGTTCGATAATTAACTTGAAGGTGCTTCAGTGCCCCAGTGTCCCTTATATATAAAGAATAGGTAATTAAACCTACTCTTTCTTCCTTTTCATTCATTGTTTCTTTTTTCATTTTTCTTGGTTTAAATACATTTTTATGATTGTTTTTATTATGGAAAAATTTCATACATATTTAATAATAGAATTGTATAATGAACCCTCATCCAGCATTAAAAATTATTAATACTCACTAACCAGAGTCCCACCTGATCTTTTTCAAGCAAATCACAGATAATATATCATTTTAGAATGTATATCTAAAAGGATATATAACCACAGTGCCATCATTTTCACCTCTACAACTATTCATAATAATTTCTTAATATTATATAGCTTGTCAACGTTCAAGTGTCTCAATTATCTTTTATATGTTTTATTTTACTGTTTGTTGGACTTTTCCAGTTGAAACCCTGTGGTATCATTCAACATGCTCCTGCATCCCCTATTTTTTCTGTAAACCAGTAGTTAGATATAGAGGCTTGATTAGATTCAGCTTAGTTTGGGAGTGGCAGTGGTCATTTTTTTGGCCAGCTTTTTCGTAGGTCGTATGTGCTTCTTACTGCACTTTATCAGAAGACATACAATTATGGTTGTCCCCTTTTTATTATATTAAGATTCATCAATGTGTTTATATGTTGTCAGCTTATCTGTTAGGAAGCTTTCCCATCAGCTTTTCACCTACTGATTTTAGCAGCCATTAAAATTATTGTCTAAATGCATTATTCATCAAGGGTGGAAAAGTAGTGATATTCTACATCTGTCATTCTGCATTTATTAGTTGGAATTTGTCTAAAAAGAACTTTCCTATGTCAACTGTTTAGTTACCCTATGTACAGTTCATACAGGAAAGACAGGATACATGCTTCAATCTTTGTCTTTACTAATTTTCAGATGAGTTGGTTTAGCTTCCTCCAATTGTGACCAAGAGATTTAAGGGGATTAAAATAAAACTGTAATGTGATTTGGCTTAGTGCAGTGCTAAATATAGCCCCCATGCTAAATAATAGTTTAGTAATACTTGCTGGTTGATTTTTATTCATTGATTTTCAAAGAGAGGTGATCTTGGACTAGATCATATATATAAAATAAGCTGGATAAGGACTTCCCTGGCGGTCCATTGGTTAAGACTCCGAGCTTCCACTGCAGGGGGCACAGGTTCAATCCCTGGTCAGGGAACTAAGAGCCTGCATGCTGCATGATGTGGCCAAAATAAATAAATAAATAAATGAAATAAGTTGGATAATTAGGGAGGTACCTCATTCTTCATGTTTGTGAGTGTGTGTGTTTTTATATACACGTATAAATATTTAAAATATATCTTAAAATTTTACCTATAAGAATTTACCTAATTCATATTGTTGGTTCCTGTACTTTCTTATAGATTTTGAGTGTATCTTGGATAAAAGGAAAAAACCTATTCCGTATGGAAGCCATAATACAACTTTGGGAAAACTACCAAAAATACACTATGAATTAAATACTCAAATAGCTGGATCAAGACTGCCACCGGGAGCTGAAAAGTACCTTTCTTTCAGATCTGAAACCTTAGTTTCATATTTTGTTATCTAAATGTTAAATTTGGCACGATTTAATGAACTCAGCTATCAAGGATTATTTATAGTAGAATCTGCTCCTCATGTATCTCATGCATGCTACCCACATACCTTCGCTTTTCTTGTGCTTTCTGCTTTAATCTCCATCCTTCATTGTCCAAAGCCTAGCAGTATCTAAAGCACTAACCTTCAAGTTGTCCTCAGTGGAAATAAATAGTGTCTTCTTCTTTGGACCTCCCATGCCTCTCTACTTTTCGGATAGCACATAGCTGCTTCCTACACTGCATTACAGTTACTTACTATGTATCATATGTTCTTTGTTAGACTATAAAGTGTGTCCTTTTATTTTTGTATCCCTCACAGTGCCTTACATATGGTAGGTGCATAATAAATATGTATTGGACAAAGAAACAAATAGATGAAAGCATGCATATACTTACTATAATTTGGTTTAATTCTAATGAATTGGATTACTTGTCATTAATTACTAATTTAAGTAGAAAAATAACGTAGTATACTCATTTATTCATTTGGCGGTTTTTAGTTTATAAAGATGCACCCTTGTTCCTGAAAGGCTTATAATTTTTCAGTTTCTCAATTTCAGAAGTAAATATTTATTTTCATCTTATGTAGGGTTGCTTTGGAATTTTTGGATTCGAGAGCATTTTGTAGAAACATCCCTCATTTAAAAGGAAAATCTGCTATGAAAAAACGACACTTGGAAATTTTGGGCTATCATGTAATTCAGGTATGAAATACTTATGTAATTCAGCCTTTAAAAAACCCAGAGACACTGGCTTTACATGTGTCCCCTTTTAAGGTGAAAGTTGTAGAATTACCTTTTTGTTTTAATATTATAAAAAAGCTATATTAAAATCTCTCTGAAATAGAACACCCTCTTTTTTTAAGAATAGTAAATAAAAATAATTTTTAAAATTGTCTCTAGAAGATCTCTTGGTTTTTATATTCATCTTACAATAAAGAAAGGCACTATGGAGATGGATGGAGTTATAAGAGAAAAAGGCTAGTGTATAAATATAAGAAAGGCACATGGGAAAAAATGTCGATCGTTGGTATTGTAGGAACAGGAGGATGAAAGGAGCTGTGAAGCAGGAAAGGGTCTTCCAGGTGTTGTCAAGAAGAAGGCAACCTTCCAAATAGGGTTCAAAGGCTATGCTTATGTAAACTAATGTCTTCGGGTTCCTATAGCTCTTCTCAGTATTCTTAGAGGTCTTCCCTGATGTTTTTTGTTGCTGCAACTACATTACTTATTTTACAGATCCCTCATTTTGAATGGAACTCTATGGCACTGTCAACAAAGAGTGCTCGAATGGAGTACCTGAGAGAACGGATATTTGGAGAAGGCAAATCATCATCATAGTTTTTACTGAAAATTAGTTATCATGGTGTGTCATATTTGGACTTATTTTAATTAAGTGGCTTGATTAAATTAAAAAATAATGTAGAATTGATTTCTAGGTCAATTAATGCCTATTAAAATAAACAGACATTTTACAGTGGACTACTTTCTCTACTATCTAGTTGGGAAATTGTTAAAATTCTTAATATAAAAGACATGTAGCTTTTAAGAAACTTAAGTAGTTTACCGTTCATTCTTTGAGTGCATACTATGTGGCAGGAACTATATTATTTTTAAATTTTTTTAAATTTAAATAGACCCATTTATTATACTCCTTAAATAGCAATTCCAAAGTTTTCTTACAGCATATAATCTTTTATATAATGCATAGGATTCTTGTTATATCTTGAAGCATGAGGAAAGGTTTTTGCTATTTTAAACATTTTTAGAAAATGCAGATGTACATATTTCATTCTCCAATTTCATTTGTAATAGAAAACAAGTGTAAAGTTACCTCAACAATGCAAATGAAAGGATTAGTACACTCAGATTTAGGAAGCTTCTTTTTTGTTTTATTTTTTGCGATACACGGGCCTCTCACTGTTGTGGCCTCTCCTGTCGCGCAGCACAGGCTCCGGACGCGCAGGCTCAGCGGCCATGGCTCACGGGCCCAGCCGCTCCGCGGCATATGGGATCCTCCCAGACCGGGGCACGAACCCGCATCCCCTGCATCGGCAGGCAGACTCTCAACCACTGCGCCACCAGGGAAGCCCTAGGAAGCTTCTTTACAGTTGATTGAGACAGATTAACAAAAGGAATAATGTGTTCAATTTAAGATTTAATTTCTTAGAAAATGGTTTTAAGCTCTGATCATTACATTGAAGATTCAATAACTTTGAGGTTTTGATTCCCATTGCTAATCTCTTGGACAATAACATAGTGAATAATTTCTACATGAATCTCTGTATAGCCTTTTTAAAAACAATAAATTAAAGCCCTATTATCCAAACAGACCACCTCCCTATCTATTATGGTTTTTCACTTTCTTGTTTATAGCTTAGACAGTCTGAAGAGATTTAACCGTGTTGCTAGGCAACTAGCTCCTGAAGCATAACGTATTTCTTTCAACATTCCAGCCCATTCTTTTTTATCATCTTCATACCTGGTGGAGAAAAAGAAAGCAATCAGTAAGTTGTTTTTAAGTAGATAGTTCTATAGATTTCCCTGTGTTGAATATACAAATGTTCTCCGAGAAAACCCTACTGGCTCTTACCCAGAGGAGGATGCATCTGACTGGTAGACTAACAAACATTTGAATTCCTCCAAAAGTACGCATTCTCTGAGGTGAAGCCTTTCTCACCTTCCTCAAGCAGTTTGTTGTTTTCTCTTCATTTCTCACAGTGTCCTTTGTAAGATATCCATTATAACAATTATCCTTCTATTTTAATTTTTTCCCCTATATTTATGTCCTCAACAAGCTCAAAAGTACATATATCTTATTCACATTGCTATCTTCCCTCCTCCAGAAGCTATCAATACTTGGCACACAGGAAATACTCCCAAATCATTCTATAAGGAGTGAGTGAGATTTAAAATAATTTTAAAATTAGCTGATGCCTATCTGACTTACATCAATGGTCCAAATTTAACAGCTGTACAGCTGTACTGTGCACTGAGTGATTTTTATG